>NC_056751.1:306707653-306793921 GCF_019279795.1 Protopterus annectens | reverse complement strand
TTAAGTGTGTGAGCATGCCCAGTATGACCTTTCAATATGTTGTTGACTGACATTTGCTTTGTTTGTTTAAGTGTGTGAGCATGCCCAGTATGACCTTTCAGTATGTTGCTGACTGAAATTTGCTAAATTTGTTTGTGTGTGAGCATGCCCCACTATTGGCGTATATACTATAGTTGTGTGAAAAATCAAGTTGTTTTTTACTTCAGGGCTCACCTTTGTGTTGTACATCGACAGGAAGCACACTGTGCCTGCAGGGCTTCCATGAGTCAATTTGCATAGACTTATCAACATTTCTACATACGGGGGGGGAGCTATTATTTGTACATTTCTAGCCGGGGGGCAAACCTGATTGTTACTCTGGGTGTACATAGGATGAGGGGTACACCTGACACTTATACACATTTGCTAGGCCTGCACTGCTATGTCAGGTACTCCATTTCAGTCTGTACTGTTGCCTATCATACTGGCTTGAGGCATACAACTGTACTACAGACCTTAGCTTCCAACTACACACATATTAATTTGTGACTTCATAGCTTACCCAACCCACATCACACTGCCTGGCCTGTTGTTATCTGTCTGCATAGGACTGGGGGGAGGTTACTCATATGCCTCTTCAGAGGGCACGATACAGCATTTGTTTGTGTTTGCATTTGTCTACAATTGTCCTGCTGGCTGTGACTGTTAGGTATGTCACCCCTACCAACTGGTATGTGTGAGTGATTTAAGTTGTGTCTGTGCCAGTGAAATGCTGTCATGGCTTAGTGGTTCAGTACTGTGACTACAGTGCACAGTATCCTGAGTTTGAGCCCTGTCACTGCTTTTTATTTTCCTGCTGGGCAGACCTGACTGGTTAAGGAACAGCAAAGCAGGTGTGAGCGTGTTTTCCTGACTTTGCTCGACTTTGCCCGACTTTGCCCAACATTGCCTGACTTTGCCAACTATTGTCGAATTTTGCCCGATGTTGCTCGACGTTGCGCTGGTTAGCGTGGTGCACAGCTATGTGCAATTGTATTTAAATATGCTCAATACTGGTAAAATTTGCTTCACAGTGCTTTATATTTATTTTATTTTTATTTATTTATTTATTTATCATTTGTTGACCAGGAAAGTCTGACTAGGTTCCACAGAGCCTGTTTTCAGTGGAGGCCCAGGGAGAAATGCTCCAGATGCATGTCTTTGGAATGTGGGAGGAAATCGGAGTACCCAGAGGAAACCCACGCGAACACAGGGAGAACATGCAAACTCCACACAGAAGGTACCCCAGCCGAGAATCGAACCGGTGAACCTCTTGCTGTGAGGCGACAACATTAACTGCTGCACCACTCCGCCACCTATATTGCTTAAAATAGGGACTCATGCCTCAGGTGGTGCTGCAGGGCGGCCTATGTTGGATGCACATATTACACTCCCTATAGATGTTTGAAAACAGGTAGTGTCAAGTTCAGCATCCCTTTTACTGTATGTGCGAGTCAGAGAGAGGTGTAATTTACAGGGTTCCTGCTGAGTCAGTGTACGTGCTATGCATTGCCTCTTTGCCAAGGCCAGGGCATACTGGGCATGCCTCCTTCTGCTTACTGGGGCAGGCTCAGGTTGTCACGCTGTGCCTGTGTAGGCCTTGGCAATGGTGGGGGGCTGTTTGGCCCTGCCCCATGTTGCTCCTGCTGCAGCTGTTTCCACAAGATCATATTGTGTGGCATGGCACATACCATGACAATTTGAGTACATGTAGTTGGTGAGTACTGCAAGGCTCCACCAGATATGTCCGGGCACCGGAACCGTGACTTGAGCATCCCAAACACACACTCAGTTATGTTTCTTGTTTGTGCGTGTGCCTCATTATGGAGTTCATGTACGGATGTGTGTGCATTTCTGATGGGTGTCATCAGCCACGGCTGCAGTGCATATCCAGCATCCCCCACTAGGTGACCATCAGGGATGTCCCCATTGGCAAATCTCTGGTACAGCTGCATCAGATGCCAGATGTGGGAATCATGATAACTTCCAGGGCAGCCAGCACACACATTCATTATTATGCCCTGGGCATCGCACACAACCTGGCAGTTGATTGAGGGGAAGCCCTTGCAGTTAATGTACACCCTACCCTGCTCACCGGGTGGTGCTTTAATGTGTATGTGCATGCAGTCTATTGCACCCACTACTTCAGGGTATTCTGCTATTTGGTGGAAAAGACGCATATTGCTGGCCAATGCCTCATGGGAATTAGGGAAATATACGTGCTCACCGACATGTGCTGACTTGGCATCCAGGAACTGGTGGAGTACCCTGGATGCTGATGCCTGTGAAATCCCCATCATATCACCAGTTGGTCTCTGGATGGTACCTGTAGCTAGTATTCTTAGGCCAACACATACCTTGGTATCCACTAGGATGGGTTCCCCTCTGTTGGTTCTGTGCCTGAGGCGTGGCCGGCACAGCTCAAAAATTTGCTGCAGGAGGTCTCTGTCCACCCTATAGTGCTCCACTATCTCCAGCTCATGTAGCTCCTGGTAGGTTACCCTGGGTCTGTACACTCAGCAGCATTCACAACATCACCACCCTCAGCACCTTGCACATGTTGGTTTATGATAGCAAGAGCAGCCCCTAACATTTTGTCTGACTTTAAAGTTTTTAAGCTTTCCCTCTTTGTATACTGCAGTGTTGCAGAGTTCTTGGGAAAAAAACAGGGAAGAATGCTGTTTGCAGAGTTTAAAGTGCTGGGCTAGGCTGGGCTTGTCTGCTACCTGGGTAATTGGCTGATTCTGATATATTTCACCTGGCAGCTCTGCTAGTTCTCCTTGGTTAACTTCCTACTACTTTTCCTTCATTTTCCCTTTCTGTTTCTGCCCAGGGCAGTGCTACACAAATGAGCGCACACGTTGTGTGTACATTTGCAAGAAATTTCAGATATATTCACGGCGTACACCTTTGGTTTCTGGTTTTCAGAAAGGACAACTGTAGACACGCCTCTTGCAATCCTGAGCAACTCAGGGCAAACACAAGACACTGTGCTCCAATAAGCTTGCAGCCTTTCTGACTCACCCCCATGATGTTACCTAAATTCTCCTCTACTACTCACCTACTCCTACTCTTACATTCTTGGGACATTGCTCACATGCTGGGGAAAATTGGAATTCACTATCCTTATCCTCATTTGCATAGGATTGCCTACTAATGCATGGTTACATCTCTCACACTGAGCTTCCCCCCCTTAGCACCACTACTCAGTGGCCATGTTGTCTTCAGCCTGCCATTCACCTACATGGCAGGATAAGCTTTTTAGTGAAAATGGCTATTTTTGGCTATTTTTAAATTATTTTCTGTTTTTTTAAGTGCCACACTTTTGTGCGGTGCTACACTACGGTTAAACATCGGAGACCAGGGGAAAAAAGTTAGATTTTAATAATTTTAAACATTTATAAATGCCAATGGCCTTATATGTGGCCATTGGCAAGCTTCCTCAACTGTATGCATCCTTTATTTGGAGCTGTCATAGCTCCGTTTAGTTATTTGTAGAACGGTACTCCATTACCAACGGAGTACATTTCTGCAGATAACACTAATCTTCCATGGACAGGTTAGTGTTTCCTGGATTGCAAATTTACCTCATTTGAATAGCTTTCAGCAGCAAATGAGTTAATTTGCATACCATGACGCTGTCCGTGCAAGAGTAGCTTTAGCAGCTCTTGTGCATGCCCCTGCTGGCTGTACCTGGATCACACGGCAGACATATTGCTTCCGTGAGCTCCTACACTCTTCTTGCACTCCGTGCAAGCTTTCATAAATCTGGCCCTCAGTCTTATTATGATTAAAAGTTAAACATGAAATTTTCTCATCAAATAGTTTTAATGCGCTAATGATATGATCTACAGAGAAATCAATATCTCCAATTATCAGTAAAATATTGTCAACAAAAATTTGTATTTTATCAAAATAGCTTTTGTCTATATGGAAGCCTTTTATCATTGAATTTCTTCTAATAAAATTAACAAAAAGGCTCAAATGACAGAGCAAATAACAAAGGAGACAAACGGCAACCTTGTTTTTGCATTTTAGTATTTTAAGGGGACTAGATAAAAAAAGATCCAATTTTAATATGATATTGAATTATCATATAATCTATTAATTAAATCAATAAAATCTGCTCAAAATTTATATTCTTTTAGAACTTTAAATAAATATGTCCAATGTTTGGAGCCAAAAGCTTTATCTAAGTCTAAACCTCCTGGTCAATCATATTTTAAAATATTATCTTCACACATAAAACAATGAAGAAATATTTAAGTGTTGTTATTGGTTACAGTCCATATATTCTGTATTGCTTATGAATATCACATTTCTCATTAGTTTATACCATTATTTCTGCATACTCTTTAGTGTACCTCTCATTTACATAATTAACATGGTAATATCCATGTCAGCCCAGACACCTGGTTGAGAATCAGATCCAAGTTTACTAAAATCAAACCAAGTAAAAATTCCAAAGTTGAGCGCTTTCATCCTACTCTGGACTTCCTCAGAAAATAAATGACAATTGGTACCAATGCTCCATTTATCATCCACATCCTAATGAACTGAGCAATTAGTTAATAAACTGGTAAGGTATCCCCAGTATTATTTAAAGGGGTTCTGAGCAATTCAATAAATCAACGTTTACTCTCAAAAAACAAGTAAATAGTATGCACAGGTACAACATAATATGCAACCAAGAATAAAAATTAAAATTATATTTTTTAAAAAATATATGTGAAAGTGTATGTCCATTCAAAATACCTCCTTTACTTGGGTGAGACTTGCAAGCTACATTTTTTTAAACTAGCAGGTTATTGTCGTAAACAAAAATATTCTTGTAGTGGGTTTAAAATGAGTTTTAAAGTTTAGCTGCTCTCATTCTTAACACAGAGTTTATAGAGACATGGTCATTCATACCTGGTTTTTGAGTAGCATCTAACCTAAGTTGCCAAAGGAGCTCTTTATATTCCAGTTTGTTTTCCCATGCCTCCCCCCCCTCTGGCATGCTGTGGGACTATTTCTAATTTGTGTCTTTCGGCTTTTCCTGGTTAGGGGTTGCCACAGCGGAACTCCGGTCCGCTAATGATTGGCAGTAGATATAAATGCTTGTAAATTTTTCTCACTGATTTCCTTTCTGTCTTTCCTACATAAAATTAAAGACGATAATTACATAGTGCCATGTAAACCAAACCCACTGTCTTGCAATCACCTTTTCCAAAAAGTAATTTTTTTCCACATGTGTTATCCAAGGTAATTTCCTTATGGTCCATGATAAACCTGCAGTAGTTACAGCTGTCACATTTTGTGGTACCTAATTTCAATTCTTGTATACCCCTTTCCAACCTACCTTTAATATCATGATGAACTTTATATATGAAGGTAGGTTTGTTGCCCAAGTGTGTGTATAATTCTTTGTCAGTTTTAAGTATAGCCCAACTGTGTTTAATTATTTGCTTCACCCTACTAGTTTGATTGTCAAATGTGATGGTCATCTCTTGATGAAACTTGTCTTCCTTAAGGTCATGGGGTGACCTCATGTTTTTCATTTGATCAGGTTTGCCAAGGATACACTCAAATCTTGTGTCCCTGTTTTCCTCCATCTGAGTCTTTAAGGATTTTAGGAGGTCCATTGGGTACCCTCTGTCTAGGAAAAACATCATTCTGTCAAGTTCCTTCTCCAAGAGTTTCCCATCAGAAACCATCCTTGCCACCCTGACATACTGCTCCGTTACCAGATTTTTCTTACACTGTAAAGGGTGAATACTTGTATAGTATAAATAACTATTGGAAAATTTCTCTTTCCTGAAAATCCCAGACACCAACTCCCCTTGGTCAATTGAAAGTTCAATGTCCAAAAAATGTATATTATGATGGTTGTGGTTGTATGTAAACATCAAAAAGTCAGTAGTACTCATTAGATATTCCATAAATGAGTATCTGCTTGGGATCTGTCTTCCAAATGAAAAACATGTCATCCAGGTACCAGATGTAGAATGACCAGTGGCATCTTAAATCTTAATTAATTATAAATTTCTTCTCTCAAGCCAACATAACTATGTTGGCAAAAATGAGGGCACATGCCGCACCCATTGCTACCCCACTCATTTGTTTGTAATTTTCCTCTTCGAAGAAAAAAAAATTGTTTTTCAACATGATTTCCATCCACTGTACCAGAAAAACACTTCAGTTTGTTCTATAGAATGATATTCTAAGAGGATTTCTCAAACCAGCCAAGCCTTGTGTCGTGGGGAATACTGGAAAAAAGATCCACCACATCTACTGTGGGAAAGCTGTTACAATCTTTAATGAAATCTTTGTTTAGTTTAACCATAAGGTCCCAAGAGTCCCTTAAGATATTAGACTATTGTTCTAGGGAATGATGTTCTAAGAGGGTTTCTCAAACCAGTCAAGCCTTGTGTCGTGGGGAATACTGGAAAAAAGATCCACCACATCTACTGTGGGAAAGCTGTTACAATCTTTAATAAAATCTTTGTTTAGCTTAACCATAAGGTCCCAAGAGTCCCTTAAGATATTAGAGTAGGAGTTCAGTACCACTTTCAATTTCCTGTCTATATATAGTGCCAAAGGGTAGGTCTTGGAACCATGGGCTGCTACAGCCAGCCTATACTGTTAATCCAAGATATCTTTATGTACCTTGGGGATCCCAAACAAAGTGGGTATATAAGGAATTTTGTTGAATAAAAAGTTGTAAATGTCTGATGTAATAGTACCCTGAAGGAGAGTATCCTCTAGAAACAAGTCAATGTTTCTATGAGAAATGTTGATCTCATTTCTAGAAACTACAATTTAACGAGAATCGTCCATAAGAATGTTATAAATCTTACTTACATAATCCATTTGTTGGGCAATCATAATCCCTCTTGTCGGGTTGCATACTGTGGATTGATCTGTCCCCAATTAATTTCTCCAATAGGACACTTTCATTCTGGGATACATTGTCTATACACCAGTTTCTCTCCCTGTATAGGGAATAAAGAGCCCTTTCACATGTTTTCTCAAAAATGTGTAATGTCTTGTGTAAGGTGGGTTAAATGTACTTTTTTTTTCTTTATGTTAGATACAGTTTTGAATTGAGTCTTGTCCCTGTATAAAAATATAAATTTAGGTTCCTTATAAACAATTTTAAATCCAAAATTACTTCACTAATATTTCATTTGTTCTTTGGTTCATAAGTTCATAGGTTGGTACTAAGCTATCAGCCCTAGAGCATATACAAGCCTAGCCATAACGATTCCCTGGCTATGGGGCTTTGGGAAAAACTTAAAACCTTTTTCAAACAAGTGGAAGTGTGTTAATTCCACTGTAATGTCAGTATAGCTAAAAATATGAAAACCATTATACTCCAGTACCTTTCTATCATGTGAAACTTTAATACAATCTGTAGGGATATTTACTACTTGTTCTGAATTCCCATGGGTGTCTAACCTCTCTCCTCTGGAATTCATTAACCTCCCCTGCCCCCTGCTGTATTCTGGGGTAATCAGGGGGCCTCTCTCCCTCTGTTTCCTGATCTTGTCTGATCTCCTGAGATGTGGGGAATTGGTCTCTGGGTGAGTCCCTAAAGGGATAGCTCCCTCTTCACTATGCTCACAGTGCTCTTTTGTCCCAGTATATTCCATGCCCGTGCCTTCTTGTGTCCCACCCTCCTCATGGACAGTATTTTGTGTATACAGGGGTTAAGCCTTTCCCTCTTTATATTCGTTGCTATACCTAAAGAGTTTTTTCTCCTTTTTCTTTTTAACTTAGGCAGCGTGCTTGTCCACAAACTTAAAAATATTATCATAGTTTTCCTTATACTCAGCAAACAGTAAATCATTAGTTATAGCTTGTTCCAGCATGGTTACTTCACTAAAAAAGGTCTCAATCCTGTCCGTGTTAAACTTAATAGTAAATTCCAACAACTCAATGCCGTGTCTGTTGAACATTTCTACTTAAGCAAAATATTCTTTTGAGCCATCAATAACTCCAAAAGGGAATTTAAATAACTGTAACCCTTTTGGGACTTGCCCATGTTTCACAAACTCCCTGAAATATGCATTGTCTAGTTGTAAAGTTCTTAGTTTCTTTAATTTCTTTTTGAAATCTTTTAGTCTTTGTTTTACACTACCTGTTTATTATTCAACAACTTAGGACTAACAGAAAACACAAACCTCGGGATTCATGAAGCTCGGCACAAGGACGGTTTTAGCCTTGTTCCGAGCATCCTCATTACAGATGGTGCAGTAGCACCATATGAATATTATGAGGGCACCCTTGACGTGCACAGGAAATGTGTGCGAGTTCAGGGGGCATGTACAAGTGCTCTACGGAGGTGTAAACATGCCCCGACAGTTGCACAACCTACTATGTTTACTATTAGATCCCACCTTTAATAGTAAGTCAGCAATTCAGTGTCCGTGGATACCCAAATGTATGCTAAGCATACAAGAGTGTCCAAGAACAGTGAAATAAAATCCAAGTAGTAAACACACAAGCATGGAGTGGAATGTTGAGCCCCGCCCCTAGAACTTTCACAATTAGATTCCCCGTGTCCCTATTATACATTTGTATTGTTGCAATATCGAAAGTGTAAGCAAAGCGCAGCATGTTTGCACATCGCTGCCCTCTGCCAAATGTAGCTTACACATCAAAATCATTCAAATAGAGAAAAACATGCAGAATCAACAAAAACATCAATAGTGTAGTTATATATTATTATGTATATTAAGGTCGGTGCAACATGCAATACCATGCATGTGGTATATCTTGCTATATGTACATTATGTAATAAATATTATGTAGGTAAAACTGATCGCTCATTAAAAGAAAGAATTAGAGAGCACCTATATAATATTAAGAAAAAGAACCTTATTAATGCACTTGCAAAACATGTAGTGAATACAATGAATTACATACTTTTAAGATAGGACATATGATAATGTGAGACGTGGGGATATTAGGTCCAGAACGGAAGAGTTGGAGGCTACTTGGATAGTCAGACTTAGGGCGAATCATGGTCATGGTCTTAATGACCACGTCCCTATAAGACCTATATTACATAAGAGACCTTTACGCAAGTGATATGTACTATGTTTTTATATTTGTATTTTTAACTATGGTATTCATATATTTTAAATGTGCTGTTACTTTAAATTTGAATTGCTTTTTGATCACATGATGTTTTGAATGGGTATATATAGGTGGTTTATGTCAGCAAATGTTAAACACCTGATGAAGCTGTATGTGAAAGCGCTAGTGTCATTAAAGCTGAGCTCAAGCACTATCTTCTCTGCCTTTTCCTTCTGGAATTAGTGACTGTTTACACTGGAGCCATATCTTTGCTGCTTGGATTTTCATTTGGATTGTATTTTTTCGGCAGAGGTAAAAGCTGTTTGTTTGGTGACTTTGTTGTTTTTATTGCTGTGTGCTTTTGTTACACCAAACAACTACTTGACTATGGCTGCAAGTAATGACATCTCTGAAATCTCTGAAATTTCTGATGTTGAGGAAACTAATGAACAATTATTCCGGTCTGAGGTGAATGTTCATACTTTCATCTCTAGAATTGTTGAAAAAGTGAATCCTCTCATGACTGATTTTACACCTACTTCAGGGGAAGTAGATGCTTCCTTTGATTTTTTGGCACTGAAAAGTGACATTAATTCTAGAGAAGGATTTGTGTAAACTTAAAAGAGTGAAATATGAAAAATTCCATTTACAACTTTGTTTGCAAGAACAAATTATACCTCGTGGTCTGAGGATTTTGAAAATGCCTGCACAAATTGACTGTGACTCCACTCTATTATCAGAGTGGCAACAGCTGAATCTTTCAACTAGCATGGGTTATTTGAAGTTACTAACTGCCTCAGTGAGTAGGCAAGAGAACAAATTGCTGGATGGTATTCAGAGTCGATACCTAGCGCTTTGTTCCAAGTATCGCTCAACTGTTCTAAATAAACCTATGAATGATACCTTGGACAATGTTCCTGCTTATGGCAGAAAATTAATTCAGACTAAAATGAATAAAATTGTTCGGGATCGTAAGGATTTTTCAATGGGTAACATGTTTACTTGGCCACGTGATACCGATGACCAATCACGTAGCACGCTCCAACTACGATGCACTAACATCATGCAGCATGAAGCTGGAGAACTGTCGGAGATTTCAAATCAAGAGTTGCAAGCTGATAAACTTTTTTTGATGTTATAACTGTACAGTCTTCTACTAATGTTATATCCAATGCTCCAGGAGCAGTAGTTGACAAGGGTACTAAAAGAAAAACACTTGTTACAATGCGGCTTTTCCTCCACTGGTATCACCCTGTGAGCAGGGAAATGTCTTGAACTTTGATAGAAGTAATTTTTTACTAGCCACAAAAAATATGGGACTCAGTTTTCCTCTCCCAGTGAGGGAGAGATCTATAAGTCGAGTGAGACAAGGACAACAAAAGTTACAACAGAGAGGCAGAAGTGCCACGAGATACAAACGCAAATTGGACGATGCTTCTACAAGCCCTTTAACGATAAAGAAAGCATTTCAACAAGTGAAATGTTGATTGTTAATTTATCTGCTCATAGTTTAACTAAAGATGAAATGAGTGTGCTGAGTAAAGGTTTGATGTTTATTCCTACTGTGGACATGCAAATATCTGATATTGTTTTTGACATTAAAATGTTTACACGCAATCTTACACTTAGAAATATGTACAATGATACTCATGTGATGTCTGATAACTCTTTTAGAAGACCGAGCTTGTTCATTCCTAAGCAGAATTCTTTAATTAATGCATTTGAGCAATTGTGCATCTCTAGTATGTATGAAGTGTATAATAAGTGAAACATCAACATCAAACTAT
The DNA here is from genome assembly GCF_019279795.1 of Protopterus annectens. Taxonomy (NCBI): domain Eukaryota; kingdom Metazoa; phylum Chordata; order Ceratodontiformes; family Protopteridae; genus Protopterus; species Protopterus annectens. The sequence continues at coordinate 306,783,053 of NC_056751.1, read as the reverse complement.
ATAGGAATTACAATTTAACTAAGGAAGAAGATGGAGCCTTGATAACATTACAAAATAATGAAAATTTGGTTATCAGACCCGCTGATAAAGGCGGTCAGATAGTGTTAATGGATAGACCTGATTATGATAGAGCAATACAAGATATGTTATCTGATGCTAACTTTTATGAAAATATTACAACAGCTAGAGTTGATTCTATGATACAGACTGTCCAAAATACTATTGAATGGCTACAATATACTTCTGTTATTGACCAAGATCTGGCTAAATATTTTTATATATCTAATCCCACTATTCCAGTTATACAAGGACTGCCTAAAATACACAAAAATCATACTAGGCCTCCTATGAGACCAATAGTTGCTGGTAATAATTGGTGTACTGAGTCATTGTCTATATATATTGATAAGCGTATTAAACCGATAATGAATAAATCTTGGATAATATTAAGAGACACAGAACAATTTTTAAGTGAATTGTATAATTACTCAAGAGATAATACTTCCTTGGATAAGTTCATATTTGTTACTTTAGATGTAACATCTCTCTTTACTGTCATACCAAATTTCATAGGTATTGAGTATGTAGTACAATTATTGAATATGATGGGAGACTTTAATGAAAAGGATATATATTTATTGCAGACTCTATTGAGTCTTGTATTACGTAATAATATATTTGTGTATGACCAGAAAATATATTGGCAATGAAATGGTGTTGCTATGGGGAGCTCTTGCTCCAACAGTTATGCAAATGCTGTGATGAGTATATGGGAAACCAAATATATAGTAAATGGTCCCTTCACTGCTTGTATCTCCTTTTATAAAAGATTTGTAGATAATTTGTTTATCCTATGGAGAGGAAGTGAATAAATATTGTTTGAATTTATGGAGTATATTAATACATCATCTAACTTTTTGCATTTTACTTTGAATTTCTCTACCATAGGTATAAATCTCTTGGATGTATATATTTCTAGAGATGTTAGTGGTAAATTGATTAGTAGTTTGTATAGGAAAGAATGTCATGCTAATCAGCTACTTAATAGATGTAGCATGCATCCTAATTTTGTTTTTAGAAATGTAGCTAAGAATAATTTTTTTAGAGCATCAAGACTAAATGTTAATGACAAAGACTATCAGAAATGTAGGACTCAAACTGAGAATGAATTATTTGAAAGAGGATATGAACAACATTTGCTTCAACATACCTCTTGTGTAGTGGATACATTAAGGTCTACTACAGCTAAACCTTACTTCTCTGAGAGCAGACCAAGGACTAGAAAAGTAGTGAATAATAAACTTAGAATGTCCTTACATTATACTAGGGACATAGCTAAGTATATAGATGTCATCAACTCTCATTGGAATATTTTAACAACTGATGAACATATTAAGAAAATTGTGGGTGTGAGACCACAATTTTCTATTAAGAATAAGAATTCACTTAAGAAAAGATTATGTTATAACATATCTAAAAATCCAGTAGCTAGTGTCCCTGGAACTAAGCCTTGTGGCAGCTGTAATTATTGTACTTATGTTTGCACAGATATAGTTTTTAAACATCCAGATACAACCAAGAATTTTTATATTAAGGTCGGTGCAACATGCAATACCATGCATGTGGTATATCTTGCTATATGTACATTATGTAATAAATATTATGTAGGTAAAACTGATCGCTCATTGAAAGAAAGAATTAGAGAGCACCTATATAATATTAAGAAAAAGAACCTTATTAATGCACTTGCTAAACATGTAGTGAATACAAATGAATTACATATTTTTAAATTTTTAGTTTTAGATAGGACATATGATAATGTGAGATGTGGGGATATTAGGTCCAGAATGGAAGAGTTGGAGGCTACTTGGATAGTCAGACTTAGGGCGAATCATGGTCATGGTCTTAATGACCACGTCCCTATAAGACCTATATTACATAAGAGACCTTTACGCAAGTGATATGTACTATGTTTTTATATTTGTATTTTTAATTATGGTATTCATATATTTTAAATGTGCTGTTACTTTAAATTTGAATTGCTTTTTGATCACATGATGTTTTGAATGGGTATATATAGGTGGTTTATGTCAGCAAATGTTAAACACCTGATGAAGCTGTATGTGAAAGCGCTAGTGTCATTAAAGCTGAGCTCAAAGACTATCTTTTCTGCCTTTTATCTTTGGAACTACATACCTTCTGGAATTAGTGACTGTTTACACTGGAGCCATACCTTTGCTGCTTGGATTTTCATTTGGATTGTATTTTTTCAGCAGAGGTAAAAGCTGGTTGTTTGGTGACTTTGTTGTTTTTATCAGTAGTGTAGTGTTTAGAGCATCCACCTAATGAATAGGCATTCAGGGTTCAAGTCCAACAATAACACGTATCATTTTCCATGTGGAATGAATGTCATTTTGCTGTAAAACTGACATAAGAGTATCGCATGAGAAGTTTAATTAAATGTCATTCAATCAAAGTGGTACTGTCATAAGGAATACAACACTAGTAAGCAGGAGTAAGCACAAATAAGCAGCAGTAAACATATATAAGTACCAGTAAGCAAGTCTGAGTGTGCTTGCACAGGTATAAGCAGTGCCCAGCATAGGAAATGTATATAAGTATGTACAGATATATAATATATATCTATATATATATATATATATATATATATATATATATATATATATATATATATGTATATATATGATGAATGAACATCATAACAATAAAAGGAATGAGAAGGGAATCAACAGCAACTCCGGTATTATATAGCACTGTCAGTGTATGTCATATCAAGCTGGGCAGGAGTGAGCAAAGCACTGCTACTCACACCACAGGCAGGATATTACCAGTGGGAGTAACATTGTTGATCTGCTAAGTCTACTTTACAAGCAGAGGGTAGTCCCTGGTGGACTACCCAAAAATTGATAAGATGTTTGGCCATCCGACCATTACACAAGGAAGGGCAGGTATGTTCAAGGACTAAATGGTGGGAGAGCCTGAGAATACATGGGTAGGGACACCATACGTGTAGGCCCCCTAACGCTTGGGAGTGGGTAATGTGTGGAGGTGTGTTATGGCTGTGATAGCAACCGGACAGTGGATGGTATGCGTGTATGTTGAACTCAGGTGGAGTGGAGGAACTATGGGTATGAAATAATGGATCCAGGTGTGTCAGGCTAGGATGGGCTGGACCACCTCATGGAGGTCAGCGAGTTCGTTATAAGTATATATGCATACACACATGCATACATCTATATGTAAAAGTACATTCTCTGTAAGACATTCATTCCATTTGCAGACATAAATAACTTGAATGTGACCTTACAAACCTTGACAGTAGATAGAATAATAGGTTGTGCATAAGAGGGAAGGGACGAAACTGCTAAAATGCAGAAGTGTGTACAATGACCAAAGTCAGTGCTGTGCTGAAAAAATCAAATGTGAGGACTTTCCCACCCATGGAATCATTCCTGTGATCTGCCTGCTACAGCAACGCCAATTACTAAACCAGTCTATTTGTAAAAGAAATACGTGGAACACGTACATAATTAGGCTCTCATGTGTAAGGTGTGCGTTACCACATAGTCATACTTATTAATTTATTGTAGTGTCATGTTAACAGGAGCAAGGATGTAATGAAGTATAGAGTCTAATCTTGACATAAAGACATGTATGTCCCATGTGGGACAACCCACAAACTGTGAATAGTGTCCTTTTGGTCACTCATGTCACCAATGTTTGTGGAATAAAAGTTTGGGAGTTCTGAGGATACTTGGAGTGAGCCAACCGATGGGATGGGTCTACAGGAGTAGGGAGTGGCCAATGTGTAGTGGTGTGGATACACCACTAATCCAAATGGAGAATGGATGACTGCAGTGTTAGTGATGTGTTGGGGTGGGTGCTTGGGGAACCAGAATTCATGGGTATATAGGTATATATGCAAATGAAGCAGCACAGCAATAGTCTATTGGTTAGAGCATCCGCCTAATGAACAGACATTCCTGTTCCGAATCCCAGTGCAGCACATACCATTCCATTTTCCATCGGTAATCTGTAAATGAACATATGTCGACATCTGTCTGCTGTATAACCTGCAAAATAACAATTAAAAGTGAACTGGAGTGAAGTGTCAGTGTCATAATGAATAAGGCACTAGTAAGCAGGTTTAAGCATATATAAACACCAGTAAGCATGTGTAAGTGCATTTGCGCAGGGTATGCCTTGCTTTACAGACACACACATATGGATACAAATATATATATATATATATATATATATATATATATATATATATATATATATATATATAGATATATATTTATACACACACACATATAGATACAAATACATATATATGTATATATATATATATATATATATATATATATATATATATATATAGTTGCAGACATATTCATATATATATATATATATATATATATATATATATATATATATATATATGTGTGTGTGTGTGTGTGTGTGTGTGTGTGTGTGTGTGTGTGTGTGTGTGTGTGTGTGTGTGTGTGTGTGTGTGTGTGTGTGTGTGTGTGTGTGTGTGTGTGTGTCTGTGTGTGTGTGTGTGTGTGTGTGTGTGTGTGTGTGTGTGTGTGTGTGTGTGTGTGTGTGCGTAAATGTACACAGATATACAGCTATAATAGGAAACAGTACACAAGAATGACATATGTTCACAGGCTATGCCAATGGAAGTGAGGGGCCCAAGCAAGAAACATGAAACACGTAGCATGACCTTCCACCCCCTCAGCCGGACACAAGAAACATACACACAAATTCGCAAACAACATAAATAGTCCACTGCACCCCAGACCACAGGCAGGATGCAACCAAGAGGGGTACACAGTGCACCCGTGAAATCTAATCTTGGAACATAGGCAGGAGTGTCCATTGCGGGACACCCCAAAAATTGACATAAGACCAAAACAAGGTGATACGCTGACCATTCTGGCTGGGGTGTGTACATACCCAGAATACAAGGGTGGGAAAGCCTGATGACCCATGGGTTGAGACAATGTAAGACATGGGTCCCGTGAAGTGGAGAGTGGGCCACGTGTAGTGGTGTGTTCAGACCCAACAAGGATCCAGAGTAAGGATGGGTGCTGTAGAGGAGGTGCAGGTGGGGGAACTATGGGTAGCTAGTTATGGGTCTAGGTGTGCAGGTGTTGGCTGATGTGAGCCTATATGGACAGCCCCAGGGATGTAAGCAAAAGTGTTCATTGGGCAGAGGTGTTGCCCAACGAGCAGCCACGCCTGCTACGAGTTGCACTGCAGCAAAGTGTAATCTACATGGCAAGGAATAGAATAACCAGATGTAGATGTATATATGTAGAGGTATGTGTGTGTATATCTACCCATAGTGACATAGAGAAATACCTCTCCATCGTACAAATTTATACATACAGAGACAGAATACATATACATATCCACATATAGATGTATACATATGCAGACACCCATAGACCCATATGTTGTTAGATATATATATATATATATATAGCAATATATAAATATATACGTGTATGCATACATATACAGATATATCTGTATATAGTAATGTATATATATATATATATATATATATATATATGTGTGTGACTGTAAATATACACATGTATATAGCTAGGATATGATACAGCGGTTATGAATTACATATGTTCACAGGCTGTGCATATGAGGGGGTGGGGGGTTCAATCAACAAACATGTAACACGTAGCATCAACCCCTCCCCCCCCCACCTAGGCCGGTGAGACATACAGACACACAATAAAAGTAAAAACACCACTGCTTCCCAGACCACCGGCAGGATAATACCAGTGGGACAGACCTGACAGGTCTAATCTAGAAACAAAGACATCAATGTCCCTTGTGGGATACCCCAAAAATTACTGATCATCGGAGTCAGTCCCTGTAATGATTCATCAAACCAGGCTGTAGACGTACATGGACCAGTAGGTTGTGCAAGCCTAATAACCCATAGGTCGACACAACGTACGACATATGTGCCGACATGCGGAGAGTTGGCAGTGTGTAGCGGTGTGTTTATTCCCCACCTGCACCCACAGTAAAGATGAGTGCTGTAGAGGAGGGGCAAGTAGGGGAACTATGGGTATGAAATTATGGGCCTAGGTGTGAGGTTTTGGCTGGCGCAGTCATATTAGGACCACCCCGGGGATGTAAGTAATATTCTGAAATGAGCATAGCTTACGCCCATACCTCTCAACCCCTAAGAGCAAATCCACTGGACAGGACATAAACCATTGGGGGAACAAATAGGGACCATACCTCTCAACTGTCCCTGATTTCCAGTGATGTCCCTGATTTTGACTCAAATTCTAACTCTGTCCCTCTTAATCCCTCCTAAAACTAGCGACGTTTGGAGGAAAGTGTGAATTACATGTAATGAATAATGACAACAATTAAGAGTTATCAACTTCATTTACCTCAGAAAATGTGTATTAATTCATATGCTCTGAATCTGTCAATGTGTCAAGTTAATAGCACTAATATTTTAAATCTGTTGCTGATTGTCCCCGATGTTGTCATGACTTGTCCCTGATTCAGTTGATATTTGTCCCCAATCATTTGAGAGGTCAGATAGGGACAGAAAGCACATATTCCACTTACAACCTTAGAAAGATGATAGAATAATAGGTATGCAGTAGCATGAGTCAGCTGAAAAATGTGGGTTCCAAAACCCAATTACTTGTTTGTATTGAGTGGTGGCAATTCCCATGTATTAGTCAGACAGGTGCAGATTGTAAGAGGAACACACCAATAGTATGAATCAAACTCTGGACAGGCCTCAGATTCCATACAGTCGAATGGCATGCTTACGCCTAATGGGCAGCCATTCCTGATACTGTAGGCATGTAATCCGATGTAATAGGCATCACAAGGTAATATTGTAGTCTTCACTCCCACCTGGGGTGTGAGTGTCAGATGCAAACACCAAATGCAGTGCATTTGCAAGTGTGGGAGCAAGTCTGTTTGGCCACCGGTATGCGAGTATCACACTGGTGAAGCAATGTAGAGGCTAACTGAGTGTAAGAAACTGTAACTGGAGGTTAGCATTGCTTAGCTCTGCGCAAACCCATGCACACCCACTCACAACTGCTTTAAAGTGCCTTAATCACTCTGTATCCAATGGCCTTGTTCTGTCCAGTAACAAAATAAACAGCCTCTGCAAGGCTCAAAACCAGGATCCTGCACAACACAGCCAATGTGATTTATCACTAAGCCATGGCAGATATACAGACATTGGATGTTATCACAAACATATCATCCAGCACAGTCATTCAACATAGTATAGGAAATGTATTCCATCATGTAGATGTATGTGTGTGTGTGTTTATGTCCAGCTATAGATACATATATATATATATATATATATATATATATATATATATATATATAGATATAGATATAGATATATCAAGAACATCCCATGTGACAACAAAGCATTACAAAGGAATGGAAAGGGAAACACCAGCAATGCCTGTATTATGTAGTGGTGTTGTCCTATGTAATATCAAGACTCCCTCAGAGAGACGTGTCATTAATACACGCAAACATTTGTACATTGGCCAAATACATCACTCTGTGCATTTTATTTACATTAACACAACAGTTCCTGTCCAATCATTATGTGAGAACAGTACTCTTGCTAGGTGCTGTGTACGACATCATCATAATGAAAAAGGTAAATGGGGTAAACATAGAGGGACCGGTAGTGTCGTGTGTACAATGGGGTCACCTGCATCACGTGTACCTGTAACCTTTAGGAGTCATGTGCATACCAGTATCGTGTGCCTGAGAGACAGGGGTGAGGACAACTGGAGTATGTTGTGATGCAAATTAAAAAGGCTACATGTGTCCAGTGGACACGTGTGCGAAATGGACAGCTATGTATGGGGCAAATGTTCTAGGAACAGCTTGGCCTTTTGTTTCTGTAGAGTGAGAGTGGGATGTGGGAGAAGGAGAGTAGGTATGCTCGTGGAGTTTAGGTTGGGTAGGATGACAGACAAGATATCATGCAGGGTCGGTATATGACACATGTGGGGGAATACACCTTGGACTGGGAGGGGTGTTCAGCAGTCACAAGCCCATGAGCCCCTAGATGGAAACCGTGGGATGGAGGTCCCCACCCATGGGCAACCACCGCTGCACCAAAACATCCGCAAAGGTGGCTGTGCTGGGGGTTGTCTAGGAGGGACAGGCTCACCCTCTAAATATGACACTCTGCCCTCTAGCTGGTGTATCTGGCCTCAAAACTGCTTATTGAGCTCCCTACGCACCACGTCCGGGACGGTTCCACCAGAAGGTGGTGCAGAGCCAACAGAAGTGGAGGTAGAAGGCTGGGCCCTAGATGTGCGGGTGCCTGGTGCCATGGCCAGCTGAAGTGGGACAGGTGGTTCCGCCAGGACCTCCAATTCCATACAGCCTATGGTGTTGCAGTTTTAACACAGATATGGCTTAGTAATAGTCAACAGCATTCAGGAATACTTATAACAGCATGCATAGATATTACCATCAACTCAACACAACAGATGGCATACATTTGCAGAGGGAGCACAACACATGCATATATAGTGTATGACATCTGTACGAAGTGTAGAAGACTTGTGACTGCAGCTATGAACAGTGGCCCATTACTGGCATGTCACTGTGAGAACCCCAGACAGTGACTGTCATACCACTGTTTCATGTGACATATGTCCAATCAGGGATGTGATGGCACTAACTCTCATCACTATCACCATTTACTGACTGCAATCCTCACACTATACTTCTGCAGTTCACAGATGTGTGTTCAGTGAGTAACACAAGAAACAAATGGTTCCACACACTGACCAGTCCACAGATGGCCCTACAGATGGAGGTTCCCTCACAAACAGAGCACTGTCTTGTCAGTTTTAAAACATGCAAAATAGCCATTACTACACACAACTTGTTAAACTGACAGTAGTCTCAGTGAAACATAGCTACGTTTATATGCTGTAGTCATGTCTGGCACATCACCCTCCCATTTTAGGCTATTTTCCACTGTGTATGTTGTTTGAGGAATATCCAGAAATCATCTGTGATGCTGTTTACCAACCACCTTATCCAGGTTCCACTCACAGTGACTGTCATGAGCAAACACCAACATGATGTTTCTAGATATTGTACTATGTTTCCATGCGATTGGCTATGGGAACGTCACCACAGCTGTTCCACATGCAATCAGCAAGAAGAGGACTGCAACAGATGCAGAGGCCATCACCTGATCATGGCCATCACTTACAAAACATAAGCTGCTGTTGAGCAGGTGTACAACTCCACATCCACCAGAGAGTGTGTGGGAGGGACAGACAGATGCAAAGTACATCGGAGAAGGGCTTGGGGACTAAAACCTAAGCATCGTCTGTCACACACCTACCAGTACAGTGGTTCAAACCCCTGACTGACTAGCCATTACTATTACAAGTGCAAGCAGTTACTCCATGTGCCACATAGGTGATATGTTGGTGTGCTGTAAGAACATATATGTGTGCGGGTGAGCGACATCTGCAACAGAGATATAGTAGACATACATTAGGTGTAGCACACATGGCTGTCCACATGAACAGATGTCACTGTCAACACAACCACACTCTCTAAGGGACTCAGACACATTGCCACACTTTGCCGGGCTGACAAATACACTTCCTAACTACTTAGTTTGCCACACTCCAGTAACGCACAGGTACTACATGCACCACAGGGGATATCCTGAGGTTCTATGGGCTAGGGCATGTGAACGTGTCTGACATAAGCCGGTATGCCAATGGGAGTTATACTGGATGTGACTGTGTTTGGGAGCATCATACCCCACACGCAGACAAAAGGTATCAGTACTGACATGCATGTGTGCATTACGTCATGGGTGTGTAGTGGTCGGCTGTGCAAGATGGCTGTACAAGGCTGGGTGAGGGGGTAATCCTTTGCATCATGCCACCCGACAATGGTGTGCACTGTGGTTTAGGGGTGTAGTGTCTGCAATGTCCCACACAGATGAGTATTGTATGAACTGTCCTGTCATCCTGGTTACCATTGTGTACAGCCATTGCTTTGCAATGCATGCCATGTCTGTGTTTGATAGTCCTTGACATGGACATTGCCTGGGATGTGCACGTCCCACAATAATGTACAGTGACATGTACAAGTGTACCTGGTTTGGCTGGCACATGTTGTGTACATAGACTGTTATCATCAGATATGCCAGTACTGGCCTGGTGTGGCACGACCTGCTAACAGACAGCAGGTTGAACCTGCACCTGCATTGATAGCATGATACAGGCATTCCCTGGTGTCAGTGGCATCTGTCCATACAGGGCATGTGTGTAAGGCATTGCATGGCCTTTGTGGATCACATTTGATGGCACCGCATATGTTTCAGGCATCCAGTGGGGAACATAGTGAAGGCACATTGTCTGCAATTATGTGCCTATTGTACTGCTGGACAGGGTGCCATGCCCTCTGCAGCCCACTGTAATCACACCATGCCTACTATCTGTCATCAATGGGCAGGGTACTAGCAACATAGCGGGATATTCTAGGCAAGTGTGTTTGTGTATGACACATGGGTTCAGAACGTATTCCGGGTAATAGTAGGGTTGCATACTTTGTTCACGAGGCCTTTTGCCAGATGTAGGGGTATGGTTTGCCAACACAGTCCCTTGATTGATTGACATCTGTACACCTTGTGAGATGGACATTGTGACTTATAATATGGACACCATATAGGAAAACTACAAAAAACACTCCTTAACATGTCCAGTAGATAGATAATTACAGCCACCTTCACACAGGCTCTGACTGTCAAACACACACACACCTGCCATGTCTTGGAATAGAAACCCTACTAAACTAGTTTAGTACATTATAGAATTACACAGTTACAGTATGTGCTATGAAAAATATTGAGTTACAGCAGACCAGGAGGTGTATTTCTAGGTGAGCGACATCAGCAGGATTGCCAGAGGTGAGTATATGAATTATAAAGAGTGTGCATACTCTAAAAAGTATGTTTTTTTTTCTCAAGCAGACAAACACACAGTTGGCCTGTCTTGGAATAGAACCCCTATCTAACAAGTCTATCAAACTACAATATTGCACAGTTACAGCATGCACTATGGAGATGATTGAGTTACAGCAGTCCCAAAGGTGTATTTCTAAGTGGGTGACATCAGCAGGATTGCCAAAGGTGAGTATGTGAATTGTAAAGAGTGTGCATACTCCAAAAATAATTATTTTCTTCTCTGGCAGACAGACACACGTGGCCTGTTTGGGACTAGAACACCTGCCAAACCAATCTATTACACTACAGCATTACACAGTTACAGCATGCGCTACAAAGTTTAGTGGATTCCAGCAGTCCAAGATGTACATTCGTAGGTAGGTGATATCAGCAGGATAGCCAAAGAAGGGCATTTCAAGTGTACTGCGAGTTATACATATCTGTTACCTGCGTGCACCCACTGCTTACTGTCACGAAAATACATTTACACCCATTTAAAAGTGTCTTATTCAGTCCTAATTGACAATATCAACAAGACTTGCAGGTCTTGAACCATGCACACTGTGGTCACTGGACTTACCACTAAGCCATCTGCGCTGTATACATGTTTCATGGATTTTATAATGCACATCTTACTACAGGTATTCCACAGTACTGAAAACAAATGGGACAGTCACGTTGAGTACATATGTACAGTAACCTTGAATGTACTGTACTCTGTGAAACAACAAAGACAAGTCTACATCTGTACAACTGTCATAACTACATATATAATAAATATATATATATATATATATATATATATATATATATATATATATATATATATATATACCTAGGGGATGTGTACACACAGATATATATATATATATATATATATATATATATATATATATATATATATATATATATATATATATACATGTACACAGACACAGCTATAGCTATATATATATATATATATATATATATATATATATATATATATAAATATACACACACATGTCTGAACACCCTTTTTGACACAGAAGGGTTCCAATGGAACTGACGTTTACACAAAACAGAGGTATCTCTTGTTTTATAACATTTAAATCTTAATCAGTTCACCAGAGAAGGGATGGTTGCTGTGTATGTGGAGTTTGGGGTGGGGGATGATGGCTAATGCAATCTACCCCGGGGAGTTTGAAGTTTGGGTGGGGAAATGATGGGTATGGACTTACACCCCAGTGACCACTTCTGCATCACTGCTTGACCGTGGCACAGGAAAATAACATACCCAACTGTAGTTGTTCTTGACTGTGTATTCTTTACCATTCCTAACTATGTAATACTTTGTAGACACCAGTCAGCACAGATGGCTACCATGGTGTGCAGCATGTTAAAAGACATTACACATGTGTATGCCTGGCTACAGGGTAGTCACACACACAAGCATGCACACATTTGGAAGTATTGTGCATACACGTCTTGCCTATGTAAAAGTAACTAGTACAGTGGTGTGCATTTGGGTGTATGTGCCACAGAACACATACAATTCCACTTACTGATTCCACTTCTGAGCTGGGTGACATCACAGGACTGATTACTTGCAGTGGGGAGGGGGAGGGGAAAGTGAGAGGTTTAGCAGTTGACAAGGATAAAGGCCAGTGCAAAATGTGGTATCTCTTTGGAATGCAGCAAAACCCACTATCATGATAGGTTGCAGAAACAAATACACATGCAGCCACCCTCAGCCATTTGCTGACACACCCACACACAAGAACACTTAGCCATTTGCTCACACACAATTGCCAGTGGTGGGATCAGAACTCCTGCCTATCTACATATCACTATTACAGTACTATGCAGTTATGAGATACACTACAGAAATTTCATATTCCAAGACAGTCAGAATGCCTTTCTAAGATTGAGGACAACAACAGGGATACTGACAGACACATTGTGCATAACTGTAAACCTGTGTGTTTAACATAGGTGTCTATTACAACCTGTATGCACAAACAAGACACATCATCTGCAGGTAGTACATAGGTAGGCCTGAGAGGTATAGTTGTAGTACAACAGGAACCTGAACTGAAGTATGTCCATCTTTGAAATGGACAACTACTATCACTATACAGGGTTACAGTGGTCATGCTCATACACATAGAATCACAGAACTTGTTTGGATTCATTGACTCCAATTACACAAGGTGACAGTGGGCATGCTCATACACTTAGTAGCACAGGGCCGTGTGGGATGCACTATGACTACAACTGCACAAGGTTATACTGGGCATGCTCATACACTTAGTAACAAAGGGTTTGTTTGGATGCACTGACTTAAATTACACAAGGTGGCAGTGGGTACGCTCATACACTTAGTAGCACAGGACTGTTTGGGATGCACTCCAATTCTAACCACAGAAGGCCAGAGTGTGCATGCTCATACACTTACATGTACAGAACACGTTGTAATGGACTCCTATTGTAAAGACAGAGGTTTACAGCTATGTACATCTTACCTGTCAGTATATATGCACATCATACTGGTTTAATACCAGATACCTGTATGTGGCCCATAAATGATATATCTGTGTCTGTGCTGTGTGATACACATGCATACATGTACATGAAGTACAGACATATATATGTTAAGTATACACTATCATGCATGTGTGGACGTGACAGACAATAGGTTAACTGGGACACACAGGCAGATGCTACCTACAGCATGTGTCACACACCTTGCTGCCCTGAAAGGCATATATTGATAGCAGGTTGTGGACAGTGGCATTATACATGGAACAGTGGCATGTGCAAGCATAATGTGTGAGCCACATCGTGTAATGGTACTGAGGTGCAGGTGTTAAGATGACCTCTCCTGGCTGTGTTACTAGTTGTCATTATTAGCAGGACTGCTACACTAAGTATATCTCACATTGGTTATATACACAATGTCTGCTGCTGGCGTCACCTTACATGTGGCATTTGCTACCAAGCACATTACTGCCACTCGCAGTGATGTTATGGTACATGTGGCAACTGCTAGACCAAAACAATGAGCCAATGTCCTGCTGTTATTATGAGGTTGTCCAGTGTCTGTCATTCTGGGCTGTTGTGACTGAACAACACGCCTTTGACACAGAGCACATGCATCCATGTTTCAAGTGAGTGTGGATAATACCTAGGTCACATTTACCCATATAGTCGCATTTTAAAGCAAATGTCCTACACACAGATGTAACACCCTGACACCTACAAGACAATTGCATCGGATGCTTATGCTAACCAGTGCTAGATGCGTAGCTTTTGTAATCCATTTGCTCAATGTAGAACCTAGAATGGGGAATACTGACATCTGTGCAGTGAGGAACACCTGGCTGAAGGCTCTGTAGTGCACAATTGCATTACCACCATATAACTCAGATCCAGGCATGTGGGCCATAACACTGGTATGGACCATTCCAGGTTGTGGTGTCCACATATTCATAAAGGCTACTCACATGTAAAGACCACTATTCCAACATAACTCATCACAGATGAGTCAGGTGCAAGTGACAGTGACAAACGCTACATTCTAGGTTGTATCCTCATATACATCCACCACCTTGTCCCCAGACTACCAACACGCATCCATATGTGGTATGACATAGTATGGTAGACCACCAACCTTCCATTGGTGGATTGTACCTAGCCTACATCAACTGTGCAAAGTACCCATGTACAGACACAGCTGCATAATGTGTTATGCAATGCAATAATACCACTGTTTGTAACCAGCTGAGTTGCACACATACCAGGGTCCCTTGGATGTTGTCAGCATTAACACAGTCAACTGTTGCTGTACACCAGCAAACAACACCCTCATGGTTGGATATGACCTAACTGTACTTGCCCTGGATATGTACATCCCACACTCATACAACATAAATGACATTTCCATAGCTTTTGTTCTCCTTTCTACATATAGGTGGCTACAGTCATTACACACATGCACATGGCACAGAGCATGCTAACAGTACATAAGGCTTGATATCTATGTTAACAGAGGTAATATTCCCTCTCTACTGGTCACCCATGACACCTATCATATCATGTAACAACCCATGTGGGATGTATGTCATTAGACATGTCCACCTAATGCAATGTCTACAAACATACCCAAATAACAGGATGATAGGACCTACACAAGGCCTGTATTGGCAGACTCAGGAAAATCCAGCTCTGCTCTGTATGTTCCTGAGTGGTCACAGGTGATATGTTCATGACATGTACAGCCATGTGTGCCCACAGCTCCTACATATACCCCATGTCAACAATTACAAGCCATGCATGCATTGTGCTGTCTGGACATTAGCCTTAGTACCACAATAGCCAGAACGTGCTGGGGTGAGATGTTTACTAGCCACAGACCTCGCACATGCTTGAATGAGTGTACTGCCTAGCTCTAACAGAGCACATTGCTGGCACTCTTCCAGTAAACATGAGGTGTGTGTGGCAAATATGATGTTCTCACTGTTGACCATTACAGAGCCCTGGCTTCACCATGGCACTGGCAAGTAACAGTTTGTAGGAGCATGAAATGGAATAATGCTGTGTGTGTTTTGCTGATATGTGCTGTTGTCATATATGTACACTTGGCTACTCAGTGAAGGTGATAGTGTCCTACCAGTATATTAATACAACATCCATTATGGTGTAATACTCAGCTATGTTTCACACATGGCATGGGGAAGGTGTGCAATGTATCCTCTTGACCTGCTAGTCCACTTACTGATGTAGACTGCATATGTGTACATTTGATGTTTGTTTAGATTCCATGCGTGTGCAGTGTCTGATGTTTGAAGGTGACTGTTGTCTTAGTACATCATGCTGTTGCAATACAGCCTCAACATTGCCAACTGTATATGGTGATATGCTCAAAGTACAGTAAGCTGTGCATGAGGCATGGACAGATGTTTGGACATGACTACTAAGTGGTGGGGCTACTTTGTAGATGAATGATTACTGAGGACAGCTCACTGGTGTGTTACAACCATTCCTCCAATAACTGGTTTTGTTAATTGATGTGGACTATATATCAGGCACAGTGATGTCCCACACACCAGTCTGAACAAGGAGAAAATTACAGTGAGCTGCCTGTCGGGTGCCATGATCCGCCACATAACTCATGCACTCAAGTCACTCCACAACAAGTACAAATATGACTCTGTCATTGTCCATGTTGGTGTGAATGACTTGAGACGTACCTCCCTGGACTACATGAAAAGAGACATGGAAGAGCTATTGGATCATGTGGCCCAGGCAGGTATGACCCTAGCCCTGAGTAGCATCCTGCTTTCACCCAGAATGATACCACAATATAAGGACAAAATGATTGACTTCAACAATTGGCTAAGCTTCTGGTGTCATTCAAAGCGGATCCAGTATCTGTCTGCCTGGGACGACATGATCGACAGACCACAATGCTTTGCCAGAGATGGTCTGCACCTGTCGCCCCTGGGATTAAGGTTACTGGCTAAGGCTCTTGCCACCCCTATAGTGCCTTTTTAGGCAAAGTTCAAAGGACAAAACCACCACTGTAACAGGTACAAGCATGCGAAATCAGAAGGTAATGCTACTCAATGCTAGAAGTCTAATCCTCAAAATGCACTCTCTCGAGGCACTTCTAAAAATGGAGAACATCAATATCTGTGCTTTAACTGAGACCTGGTTCAAGGCTCCAGAGAGCACCCCTGTAATAGCAGGGAACAACTCTTACCATACTTTGTGGCTACCAAACCAGGATCCAAACACTAAAGGTGGAGGAGTGTCCATATTCACCAAGGATATTCACACCACCAGGTTAGTTGCCCAACACAATGCATCTGAAATACTCCAGGTGCAACTAACACTAGGTAAGACTGCAATCCAAATTGTAGTTTGCTACAGATCCCCCAACATGTCACAAGATTCTCACTACACCTTTCTAAACATACTGGAAAATATTAATGTACAACTAAACACCCTAATACTGGGTGATTTCAACTACCCTGCCATTAACTGGGAAAACTACTCGTGCACCAACACCTTTGCCCAACGGTTCTTGGAATTCATAAATTCCAATGCCCTTGATCAACTAATCCTTAGTCCCACCAGGGGCTCCAATATCCTAGACCTGGTCATTACCAACATGGGAAGTCTATGCTCCACACCTATGGTCCTCCTCTCGTTGGTCAGGTCAGACCATAAACTAATCACCCTTAACATCTACATCCCACCCCCACCCCCCCAGTAAGGAAACATCCATAAAAAACTTCTCCAAGGCCAACTGCATGCTACTCAAGTCAGAAGTTACTAACTTCATGACACCCATACAGATGGGAACTGAAAGCTCAACTGCTGAGTCCTACACTAAGGCACTGTACGAGCACATCCACTCATGCATGAATCGTGCTATCCCAAATAGAGCCAAGATTCTCTCCACCAAAAAAAGGAAGCCAATCTGGTGGTCCCTGCCATAAACAAACTTTACAACAAAAGGAAAAAACTGTTGCAGAAAAGAGGAAAATCCCAAGATGCAAAAAACTCCCTTACAGCCTCAGTAAGAAGCTGAGATCCCTCATAAAATCCTTCAAAGCTAGTTACAAAAATATAATTGCCAAAGACTCCAAAGGCAACCACAAGGCATTCTATAACTATGTCAAGAATCTAAATGGCAATGCTCAGATCTGCTCTGAGCTACAACAGAATGGCATTAAATATACTGATCCCAAGGATATTGCCAATTTCCTGCCAGATCAATTCAGGGCCAACTTCACCCCCTCTCACCCCCTAAATGGCCCATCTCAACACTGGTAGATTGCCAAATTCCAGTAATAATGGCCACACAGGTAAAAAATGCACTCTCCAAAGCTAAGAATACAGCATCCATGGTACCAGATGACATCCCGGGCTGTTTACTACATAAACTATAAAATAAACTGGCACTTCACCTAAGTGTCATGTTTAATCATACCCTCACCTCAGGCTTCATCCCCACTGAGTGGTGCACAGCTACAGTTATCCAACTCCACAAGGGGGGATCCACCTTAGATACCGGGAACTACCGCCCCATCAGTCTGACTAGTCTGATCTGCAAGGCCATGGAACGTATTATCATGGAACTTATAAACAAAGACATTGGCAACCTTAAAACACTGGACCCCACCCAGTTTGGGTTCGTGAAGGGCCGATCTTGTCTCTTGAACCTTACGGATTTCTTCGAATCAGTCTCCAGAGTCGTGGACAGGGGTAAGGCAGTCCACACAGCCTATCTGGAACTCGCCAATGCCTTCAACACCATCCCCCACTCTGGAATCATAGATAAACTTACTAAGCTGGGCATTAATCCCTATGTCACTCGATGGGTTGCCAATTGGCCTACTGACAGAACCCACACTGTAAAAGTATCTGACTTCAAATCCAGCTCCAGACAAGTGACAAGTGGAGTACCTCAGGGTTCAGTCCTGGGACTATCTACTTCTCTGAAGTACAGGCCAAGACTAAGGGACTCTAGCTTACAAAGTTCGCAGATGACTGCAAACTGGGAGCCATTATTGAATCCCCAAATTATGTGGATACTCTACAAAAGGGCCTTACAGAAACAGATGCTTGGTGCCAGAGCCATGGGGTCAAGCTCAATGCCAAGAAATGTGTAGTTATCCCCTTTGGGAAAAAACATGTACCTGTGAATTATAGCATAGGTGGCAGTACACTAAACACCGAAAGTGTGATAAGAAACTTAGGAACACAGGTGGACAGTGGTCTCATCTTCGATAACCACATCTCCATAACAGTCAGGAAATCCTTCTATGTGGCACACCTCATCACTAAGGGATTTTCATCCAGAAAAAAGGAGGTCATTGTCCTACTGTACTCATCCTTCATTAGACCCATTATAGAATACAATGCCCCATTTGGTATGTACCTCTCAAGACATCTGCAACAACTGGAAAGGCCGCAGAAATACCTCACTAAAAAAATCACAGACCTAAAGCAGATGCCCTATGCTGACCGCCTTAAAAAACTCCAGCTATACTCTGTTGCATATCGTCTACTCCGAGGTGATCTCTGCTTAACATACAAGGCCATGTCAAACCCAGAGCTGTTGGACATGCTACACTTAAAGAAATCCTAATCCCTCAGAGCCACACACTCCAGGGATCTAAATCTTGTCATCACAATAAACAAAACATGCTGGAGGGATAGGCTCCTGACCCAGAGACTCCCAAGACTCTGGAATAGACTGCCCATACATGTCAAGCAGAGCGCCCCTTTGGTCCTCTTCAAAAGGAACCTTGATGATTGGATGGGAGAAAGGAAATTCACTCCGGGGATCACGTCAGTTGCCCTGCTAGACAGGGGTCCAGGGAAGTAAATAGTGTGAGAAGAAATAGCCAGGGAATTGTTATGGCTAGGCTTGTATAGGCCCTAGGGATGATATCCTAGTACCAACCTATGAACAATGTAGAATGCAGTAAGGGTGACACTGAAGACAAACCTCTTGATACCTGTAACAGTAATACCTGCCCTGTGCATATATTGTGCATATATCAGCACAGTTGGCAAAGGAAAGATTCAGTATACTTTGTAGTGAATGCAATAGTGTTGTACGTCTGTAATACCTATCATGAGATAGGCAGGTATTTGATTCACAGTACTGGCATGTGTAGGTGTGTGTGTGTCCATATATGTCACGTATGGTTGGGAATACATCCCACATGTTCTTGCTCTCCTGAACACTGTTGTTGATATCAGTACAGAGTGAAGTGTAGAAAGAAAGGCATAGGCAGGTGGTTGAACCTCACACATGTAAAATGTCTGTATGTGTGTGACATAGATGTATATCTTTGTGAATGCCACAGTGTGTGTGTGTGTGTGTGTGTGTGTGTGTGTGTGTGTGTGTGTGTGTGTGTGTGTGTGTGTGTGTGTGTGTACATATATATATATATATATATATATAGATGTGTGTGTGTGTGTGTGTGTGTGTGAGTGTGTGTGTGTGTGTGTGTGCGTGTGTGTGTGTGTGTGTGTGTGTGTGTGTGTGTGTGTGTGTATGTAAATGTACAGAGAATACAGAGGCTTAATAATATTTAGATGTACATATGAGTATTGGCTTTATGTTAGGTTATATAACAAGGACGTATAGTGTTCTGCTTCACGCAGCTTCTACTTTTTAAGTTTTGTTATAACTACAGTTGTGGTATACAGAAGGAAATCTTACAGAATGTTCCTGAAATAATATGGAAATAGACAACAGACAAGAGTCTTTTAATCTGCACTACATCCGTATGTCCTTAAATAGATGGTTTAATAGACATAAAAAGCTAACTAGAAGTCAAAGTTGTCTGTCACTATAAAATTGAACATCAAATTATGCAACAAATGATAGCCTATCAGGTACTGGTGTCTGACTTGCTTTATTAATAGATGTACAAGTGATGTGTCTTAATGCTGGTGGTATGAATATATAATAATAATTTGCACTTGTTTGTTGTAATAAAGTAGAGTTCTAATTAGGTCAGGGCACATTTTGCAATGCTAATATTTTAGCATGAATAAACACTTGTCTTTCATGCTAGGAAAAGCAGAAGAAAATGATTTATATATCAACAACACATCATGTACATATATTCTAATGCAAATGATGTATAGCAGTGCAAAACTGTGCTGCAATCTTGATCTGTTCTATTTTCAGTGAAAATATAAATAAAAATTATATCACTCATTCTTGAATGGAAAAAGTATTTGAAAGCAAGTGTGTATAATCTAGGCTAGTATTACTCAACGCAGTATGTGCACATATAAGCTCTAAAACATATTAAAATATGTCCCAAATATCCAGGTTAATAACAGGCCCACATTCCACAAAATGATTAATAACAGGTTATTAACTGATATAAAAATTAAATGAGAAGTGAAAAAGATAGGGAGAAAAGGAACCCAAGGGAGGAAGAAAAGATTCTAATAAGTTATTTCTGCTGGCTTGCAAAACAGTCAGAACTATTAATGATTTGATTAATTTAAGGTATTTACCTTTCTGCAATATGTACTAAAATATTTTAATTCCACATATTCCAGAGTTGCCAGCATATTATTAATTGTTTAAACTTCATAACATTTAAAACTTATTCATATAAACAATAAGGTATCTATTTTAATTTTAACCAATAAGTCAATGAGTCATTCTCCTGAGCCACTTCCATTATTTAAGACACTATTTTTTCATAGGTAAATTTCAGTTGGCAGTGTTACATTTTCTCTTGTTTACTTTCACAGTTTTCCCAAAATACACCTTAAAAGCAACTTTATTTAATTCCATTCAAACATTCCGATGGAACTACATTCAGAACAGTTCAAAGATCAAGCCAGCTAACAAGCTATATCTCCAAGCTGTCAGATTTGTTGAGACTAACTAAACAACAGTAATACACTCGTGACCAATAAAGCATTGAATCTTTTGCTGGAAAACTGATGAAAATTAACCAAAAGTGGCCAGGGACTCATGCAGGACACAACCATATGTATATATTTTATAAGTGAAAGACAAAAAAATAAACAAAAAAAAGCATTAATGAGTTAATCCCAATGCAAGTACCATATATTTAAGTACATTGGAAGCACCCAGTCTGACCAGGGAAGAGTAAAATCAAACCCTAGATAAGATATAAAGTCTAAATAAAACTTAATTAAATAAAATAAGCATAGCAACCAGTAAAGGACACACAAGATGGAGAAGAATAGAAATAATAAAGGGAAGGAAAGAATGTAAATTGTGAATAATTATAGGAGAAGGGAGATAGTAAAAAAAAAATAACATGCTTGAAGAATATATGTCCCCATCCTGTAAAGAAAATTCATTAACTACAAACTGAGTATACAAGAGGCTATGTATATTTTGCTCATCTTCTTAAATAATGCCTTTATATAATGGCACTGTAGTGTTCCTCCACATTCTTCTGTATTTTCTGATGTACTGCTCATGTGTACAGTACTTATGTTCTCATACTTGCACACTACATCAGTGCAGAGTAGGGAAAGCAGCAAAGAAGGAAGAATCTCTGTTGTTGTTTTATTTTTTTTTCTTTGACTAAGATTTTTACAAAAGACAGCCTAAATACGAGAAAAATCAAGTATGTTTTTGATTTTTTTTTTTTAAGTTTTGTAGAACATACTTGACTTCTCTTGCATTTTGATGTCCTATAAACAGAAACTAATAGAAAAGGCTGGCTGTTCAATGGTATTTCAGCAGCCAAATTTGTTTTTGTTTTGGTATATACCTGTTCTATAACAAGCATACTAAGCTGATTAGACTCTCTTCAATCAGCATGCTCATTATTACAATACCCTATCATTGTAAAATTAATTGTATGTGAAACATCCACATCAAAAGCACTGTGACAGCTATACATAAATGACTGTTGCTTAGATGGTGGCCTATACTTCAAAACTTATCTTCAGCAAAAATGGCTTAGTTTTAGGTAATTCATACCTGTAAACACAGGTATTATCTCAGTATTTTACTTATCATGATGATGCATGATGGGTATTTCTGCATTATAGTTAGTCTGCATGGTAATGTCAAAAATACAAGTCTGCAACATTCATCACAACTATTCTATTTACAAAGAAACAGACAAAGGAATCAACATACCTCTCTCCCTGTGCTCTTGCTTCAGGGCATGATTATGACTATGGCCCTCATCACCTCAAAAAGGAAAGAGCATGTATGCATGGTGTAGGTATAAAGTAACAATGATATACATTGCTTAGATCAGGTTCTCTAAATTTTAACTTGAAGATCATCACAGAATCACCATACACATTTTGGAATGCTCTACACACAGTCCTTTACATCTTGGAACAGAATTGAATGACTTGAGATTCAAACCTGAAACTCTAAGCTACGTCCATACTGTAACCCTGACACCTACCCGAATGGCTAATCAATTTTGTATGAAACTGCATGGTGGGAATGCAGTGAAAAGTAGTGGAGGTATGAATGAGGATTGTTGGTGTACAAATAGGTATCATGGCTTATGCTTTACAAAAAAGAAAACATGCTGCGCATTTATGAAAATAATATTGCAAGCATGGATGCATGTCAGCACATTGGTCACAACAGAAAACAACTATAAACATTCATTCCTCAGTGTAGAAAAGTGTTGTGTAACACATAGCTGCTGTCAACAGACCACTACAAAGTGTATTTTATGTGAGAGAACAGATATTTATTGGCAAAGTAAAACTTATAACTAAAACTTATTTATGATATTAGGGTATCTTCTTGCTCTACATTCCAAATGTATGGCCGGGATTCACTAATCCTCCGTGTAAGATGAAATAAGTCTTACACGGAAACTGCAGCCTAAGAGGAAGATGTCAGCGCGCCATGCATATTCATGAGGGTGTGCTGACTCAACTCTAAAGCTAACATGGAGCGTGCATGAGTGCAGGGGGCGTGTCGGACTGCTGAGCAGTCCAAAAATCCACGCCCCTGCAAGCCCCTCAATCTGCAAATGTCAACTGACATGAGTGAGTCTTCTCAAATGTGTACATACTCAACACTACACTCCCCCACATTCTAAACCCCTGTACAATTATAAAATGTAAAACTTTCCTTTTTTTTTATTATTCCTGATATAGCTGCCTGTATTTGCATGGGTTTGCGCGGGTTTGCCCACTGCTTTGTTACAGTTAGCAGTTTAGAGATCGAAGAGGATAATAAGAAACTTATATGCAAGTTAAGCCAAAAAGCAATAGTGTAGTGGTAGAACCTTCGTACAAAGAGGAGGCATTCCCGGTCCGAGTCCCACCACTCCCCTTTCTATTTTCTGCAGGAAATCTGTATAGAAAAATAATTCCTGACATTTATCTTTTAAATATTAGTAGAAAGCATTGAAATGGCCTATGTAGTAGTGAACGATATTTTATATATATATATATATATATATATATATATATATATATATATATATATATGAGAAGTGAAATGGTTATGCATACTGATGAATGCATAAGTAACGTATCTTAAGCAATGAGAAGCACTGCTAAGCAAAGTTTACCAGTATTAAGCACATTTAAGTATAATTGCTCATAGCTTAGCACTGCTTTAACTAGTGCAATAGCTTTGCTCGGAGCTGCGCATCGCGTCAACTAGCTCAAACAATACATGTTTGCGCGTAGCTGCACACCGCGCTTAATAGAACAGCATCAGGTAACGTCGGGCAATGTCGGGCAATGTAGAGCCCCGTAGAGCAATGTAGAGCAACATTGGGCAAAGTTGAGCAAAGTCAGCTAAACACAGCCACACCTCCTAGCCAGTCTGGCCAGTAATAAAATAAAAAGCAATGGCAGGTATCGAACCCAGGATACTGTGCACCATAATCACAGTACTGAACCATTAAGCCATGACACCTTTTGATATGCATGCACTTTCAACACACACATACATATTAATGAAAGTTTACCCAGTGCTAAGCAGGTGTGCTTTCAGCTGAGATTTTCAAAACTGGCCAATCACAAATAAGGGCAGGAAATGAGGCATATTTAAGCCCCTAGGTGGGAATACATGCCATAACTGGTTGTAGCTCCCATCTGCAGGCAGCATGACTGGTGTTGGAGAGGGCTCTCGCTTTTGAGCGCAACGGTGGAGCATTGAGGATTCAAAAGTGATGGTTTGGTTCCTCGTCCATAATCTTGATGACAGACTCCTGCAGGGCCAGTTCCAGGGCACTAAATACAAAGCAGAAGCCTGGAACCATTTAACACATGATCTCACCAGTGCCACAGGTGTTCCTTGGACTGGTGAGCAGGTGAGACACCACTACTCAGACCTGAAGAGACAGAAGCAGAACCAACTGAACTAGTGGATACAGGTGGCCCGTGGGATGGAAAATGCCCCACTACTGAGTAGGTAGCCATGGAATGAAGTATGTAAGAATTGCTATTGTAGTCTATATTATGGATAGGTATATGTCTCAATATCACTTTATTTACCTCACAGCTGCAGGTGTCCGTGCTGTGAATCAGCAAGCCTATGCAGATAGGCTGCTAAGGCTGCACCACCAGGCAGGTTAGTAATTATTATGTATGTATTGCTATATAAAATAAGTGAGAGAGCATGAAAAAGAGTGTTGTAACCCATTAATAAAGGTATAAACATCTTGAATAAGTCTTCTGCATGCACTGTAATATCAAATAAATGAGAGAGCCTCTATAAAAGTGTGTAATGTAATTAATAAAGGTATAATTCCTGGAGTGTGTCCGTGTCACTTTCTTCGATATGTTGCACTCTTGCATTATAGAAATATTACTGTTGTATTAAGCGCTGTCAACCCACACTTGGGTAGGCCCATATAAAGTGGAAGAAGGGAGTGCCAGTAGCTGTTAAGCATAAATACAGTCCTCAGCAGTTGGTTAATGGCTGGCATGTACAGGTTAATCTGGCACATGAATAGCTTGTTATTGTGTTCCCCAGAAATGTCAGTGTGCTGCTAGAAATGTAGGGGGCTGTTAAAATATAATTGATAATGTCAACCGAACACATCCAGATATGTAGATATATAAATATAAATAAAATATATAAATACGTAGCAGTAAAATCTGCATCCTGGACAGTTTGTATGTCAGATACACATCAGGTATATAAAGAACTAGCAAAACCCATTTCACAATTTAACGGACATTGCCAAGTTAATAATACATGTAGGGGATATATACCTGCAGTCAATAGGAATGTAGTGTAAACTATAAGTACATATAAGTTGTTAATGGAGGTATCTTTTTACACCCTACTGTATGTGCATAAACAATGCAATTCCACACGTCAATGGGTATGTCTAATCTCAAAACATTTGTTGGGACATATGGCCTATTGGTTCAAAAATATCTGCATTTACTTTGATGCATGTGCCCTGTTCAAATACCACAATCTTGGTGGCCTGTTGCCACAAATCAATCCTGCATGCTGTTGGAATGTCCACTGTTGTTCTATATATGCATGTGTTATGCTTGCTGTTCAACTGTTGGAACTCTGGTGTGTTGGGTTAGTGGGAATACTACTGCATGCTGTTACAACTAATTTGGAATGCTGTTGGCTGTTAACAACCCATATTTTCATTAAATCCTCCTAAACCTAGAACGTATGGGAAGGCCGGTCCCAGCTGACCCACCTGTCCCACCTCAGCTGGCGATGGCACCTGGCACCAGCAGGTCCGATGCCCAGCCTGGGACCTCCTCCTCCATTGGTCCTGTGCCACCTTCAGGTGGAAGCACTGCAGGGGATGGGACTCATCCCCCCATGCAAGCGTGGCCGGAGGAGGGCCACCTATCACCATCTGAATGGTTCGGGCTGTGGTGCGTAGGGAGATCGAGCGTTCAGTCGCTGATCCTCTACGCCAGCTTGAGGCATGTGTGGTGTGACTCACAGGTGAGCCTGCCCCTCCTACGCAGCCCCGAGCACAGCCACCCTCTGGGCTGTGAAGGTGCAGTGGTGACTGCCCGTGGGTGGGGATCTCAGTTCTACTGTTGCCATCTGTGGGCTCATGGGCTTGCGATTTCCAAACATCCTTCGCCGTCAATGCTGTTCACCCCCCACATGTGTCATATTCTTCCCCTGTATGCATCTTGTTGCCTTGTCTGTTTACCTCCCCAACCTGCCTCCTCATATATACCCACTTCCCCTACCACACATTTCACTCTCACCTGAAAAAAAAAAAAAGGGGCAATCTGCTCCCCAAAAAAATTACGCCCCATACATAGCTGCCCATTTTGCACACATGTCCGCTGGACACATAAACTGATATTTACTTGGCAGTACAACATACTTTGCTGTCCTCACCCCTCTCTCAGAGGTGGAAGGTTTCATATTTCCCTCCAAATTTCTAGAATATGCACAGCTGTTGCTGTTAAAAAAATGAGCAGCTATGGACCTTCCCTACACCTGTCCTGCACATCCTGAGCTGTTTCCCCCACTGTCTTCCCTCTTTGTGCCCCTTTTTCACCACTTTCCTATCTCCCCATTTTCTTTTCTTTCAAAGAAATGAGCGCGGGGGTTAGCGGGAGTAAGCACTTTTAAGCAGTTGTTAGCGGGTTTGCGTGAGTGTGCGCTTGTTTGCGCTTAGCTAAGTATTGCTAAGTTTCGTGCAAACCCGTGCAAACCTGCTTACAACTGCTTAAAAGGACCTTAGTCACCCTGCATGTGGGGGTCCTTGTTCTGCTCAGCTGCAAAATAAACCACCTCTGTAAGTCTTGAAGCATGGACCTTGGACACACTAGACTGCTTGAAGTACCACTAACCCACAGTAGATATACAGCAGATTGCTGTTGAAATAGATATATTATGCATCAGAATGAGTGAATGTAAAGGAAAGATAGGAATGCCATAACACAAAACCTGTTCCGTGGAACTTTACCAGCAGTTGTTGTGGAATTGCATTACATGACTGTGATAACAGAACCAGCCATTCTAGCAATAAATAATGTTACAGCAGCACTTTACAACCCCCGCACAGTATCATAGCAGGACAATTCCCACCCAAATGTACAAAATACCTATGTGTTCAGGGTCCACCAAGGATGTAGGTAGGCATACTCAGTACTGGAATTATCCAGTTTTCTTGAGCATCCTGTGCTAATGTCAAAAATCAAAAAGCAGAAACTGTGCAGAAGTGAGTACATTAATATTCACAGTATAGCAGTTCACAAACAGTTCATGTGCCAAATGAATACATCTCAATAACTACTTATGTATTGCAGCTAATTGTATAAGTAGAAAAGAAACTACATACTCCCACATATCTTGTGTTAGCATTTGTGGGGGTGAGTACAATTATACACTGACAACTGTGTACTGGAAATGGCAACATTCAGGTCTGAGTACAACATTCAAATCACCGGCTACATCCCTAGCTTCAGATATAAGAAGTATACCAACCTTCTGACTTACACAACGGTGTCAACAGCAAACAAGCATGGACCCCACTTTGGAAAGCTGAAAGGGCTATGCCTACCTGACTTAGCAATTTATAACATTGGGTTGCTATGACAGTGAGTACTGCAATCACCACACAGCAGGCTGCATGCAATTACCAAATGGTGGCCACCAATTGGTGCAGAGGCCATCGCATGCACATGTGCAGATACCTATAAAAGCAGGCTGTACTTGCTGTCCACACATGCAATCATTCCATTGCTGGTATGGAGAGATAGAGACAGATAGACAGACAGACAGACACTGACGTCTACATCAACATCAACAGCAACAGAAACAGAAAAAAATTAAATAAAGTAATCAAAAAAAAATTAAATTAAACCAAAAAAAAAAAAAAAGACACATGGAACTGAAATTTGCAAACACATACAAAGGAAAGGTATGTAACAGATATGTATTTACTGGCATGTTGTAGATGTTTTTGAAGAGTACTCTACATACTTTGAATCATCTATATGTGGCAGCAGTATGTATCTATGCACAGATACCCTGCATAACTACTGCCATGGACAAATCAGCATGTAGCTGTGTGCAGTGGGATAGAACTGTGACATATGTAGCTCAGCACTAAATGTCAAACATCTGATCCATGTTATCTGTGTTCTGTACAGTAGTGTGTACAATAGCTCTTTGGTGGAGTAGCGCATACAGCTATGGTACACATTACTGTACAGTAGTGTGTACAATAGCTCTTTGGGGGAGTAGCACATACAGCTATATAAACATGGATGTGACAGAGTAACAGATGCATGATAGTCATATTAACATGTAACTTAGCATTGGCAACTGCTGTACCAGGCTAGTACGCTAATCTAGCATCTGCAGCTATATATACACCCTCTAATATTACTGTGTGCTCACATGTGACACCTGTTCATGTTGCAGTAAGGCCCAACAGGTCAGCTGTGAGGTCCACAGACTTACAACAGTATGGACCTTGTGTGTGTATAGCACACACATATGGAGAGATCTTTCTGTGTCAGATATATTAGCATCTGTACATGTGCATAGAGCAAGGGACATACTGCAACTGTTTGTGAAGGGTGGACATATATATGTTGTTGAAGGCTGTTATGTGCATATTTCTATGTAGGTTGTAGTGTGTGGCAAACAAGACAGCATATAGTGCTGATATATGACATGTGGTGGTTAAGCGCTGTGGGTATGATTTGTCAGGTTTGCAGTGTTGCAGCCAGTGAGGCCTGCTAAAGCTACATGGGCTGAGAACTCCTTCAATGCATACTGCACAAGACTGTACAATGTTATTACATAACTGTATGCCTCACAACCTTCACATAATTGATATTCCCACCATGAAAGGTAGACTGTATATGTGCCCATATGTATATCTATATGTACACCAATGGATGTTTATATGTATGTATGTATATATATATATATATATATATATATATATATATATATATATATATATATATATGTATGTATATACACACACACACACAGAGAGAGAGAGAGAGGGTCATAGTTACTGCGACAGATGCCTGGTGACACAGCCATGGACTCAAGTTCAATGTTGAAACTGCATTGGCATCCCTTCTGGCAAAAACTCTGTACCCATGAACTACCACATAAGTGGTAGTCTACTTAACACCGAAAGTGTGATAAGAGACTATGGGACACAGGTGGACAGTAGTCTCCCCTGTGATAATCAAAGTGCCACACTAATCATGTAATCTGTCTATGTGGCACACCTCATCATATAAGGTGTGTCATCCAGGGAAATATAGGTCAGTGTTCCCCTCTACTCATCACCCATAAAACCCATTATAGAGTACAATGTCCCATTTGGTATGTACCTCACAAGACATCTACAGCAACTGGAAAGGCCACAGACATACCACACAAATAGTAATACCGGCTTCAAACAGATGCCCTATGCAGACCGTCCCACAAAACCACAGCTAGACTGTGTTGCATACCGCCTACCCAGAGGTGACCTCTGCCTAACATACAAAGCTATGTCAAATTTAGAGCTGTTGGACATGCTCCACGTAAACAGATCACAATCCCTACGAGCTACATGATCTAGGGACCTAACCTTGTCACCTCAATAAACAGAACATGCTGGAGGGATAGATTCCTATCTCAGAGACATCCCATACTCTGGAAAAAACACCTATCAACAGCAAACAAAGCTCCTCATTAGCAGTCATCATGAATAATCCTGATGATTGGATGGGAAATAGGAAATACACCCCAGCAATCACCTCTGTGGCTCTGCTTGACAGGGTCACATGAAATTAAATTACATGTGTGTCAAAGGCCAGGGTAGCATATGGCTAGGCTTCTGTAGGCCCTAGGGCCAATAGCCTATTACCTACCTATGAACTGATACACACCCACATGTACTTGTTGCAATAATTGCTATGCGAGGTTGACTGAGTGTGATGGTGAATTTGTTGGTGAATTTGTGAAAGTTCTGTATATGTGTGATAGCTTAGTGGGAAACTGTTTCTGTCATGGTATTTTGTGTCCTAGCTCTGATCTCAGCAAAAGATGCATATGCTATTGCTAGGCAGAAAAAGCTGTATGGCATACAGTCTGATGTAGTCCCTTGGTGTCAACTGGGGTGTGCCATTGTAGGCTAAAGCAGTACATATATGTTTATTGATTGGCACTGCTGGTGAATCCAAATCCCGTATGAACTGTAGTACTACCTGAAGCTGTAGGCCTAAACAGCACAGTATGGTGTATGTCCACATTGCTTGGAGCCACTGTTTTATGTGTTCCCTGTAGTCCTCACAGATTACATACCTCTGGCATAAGGTTTAGTAAGTACTGACCCACAGTACTGTATGTTAGACAGGTAAAGCTCATATGGGTTGCCATGCCTTTATGTCTTGTATGTATATCTGATGTGTATGTGGGTATGCCTGTAACATGCCCTCGGTCATATGTGTGTCACACGATATAAGTGCATATCTAACAACATGTATAGTCTAGTACAGCAGTATGCCACCTATATTAACAAACGTGCACATATGTTAGGCAGGGGTTTGCCATCAGCAGCTAGTGTGGTATACTGGTAATACTGTGACTGGACTTTACAATCATTGCAATGGATGACATATTTCTTTATGCATTAGCTTGATATATACCTCCTGTGGCTAGGTGGTACATTGTGTCACATACAGTGTGCCATGTACTGTTGTATAGTCTTACATACTGGTTTCTCTTTGTTGCTGTGCAGAACATGGTTTGATATATAGGGAGTGCCAGGCACTGTCAGGCAGTTGTGGGTTGAGCACTGGTATGTGGTATTGAAAGTGTGTATCCTCTGACAGCCAATAGGTTGCTATATATGTCAGTTCAGTGATCTCTGTACTTTAGAATGTTAAGTGTGCCACATGACTTGCTCACACATATTGCTTCATTGTCTTCCAGGGTCATGGCTTACCATCGCAACTCTACCTATAACCTATCAGAGGATGAACAGATAACAACCAGCCTGGTTCAGCACTACACCCTGCTGTTCTCAAGAACCAGCCCAGACCAGCATGAGTGGACTGCACTGTGGCAATATGTTGTCTGTAGGGTAAATGACATAGACATGCATAACTGGACCTATGAGCAGGTACACCATCCCTGCAGTGATTTACTTAGACGTGTCCAGCAGCATGCGTCTGATGTCTGTAGACGACAGCTTGCCACAGGTGGTGGGATAGCCATCCATCTCCCCCTCCCCAGAGTGGAGGAGCTGCTCCTGAGCCTGGTGGCTCCTGGCCAACAGCAACAACAGCAAACATGTATCATCATGGAGGCTGAAGCCACCCAGCGATTTGACATGGAGCGTGCAGGTAACATGGCATATGTGTAGAATACTGTTACCTCTATTGGTAGATCATGCATATGTGAGATGTGTACTGTGTAGTTAGAAGATGTGAAGCCTGATGTTGTGCAATACTGATAGTTTGGAACATAATCTGTAGGTCTGTGACTGTCAACTGTTGTACTACTGTAAGATTGCAAACCCACAGTAGCAATGCCACAGTTGTTGCCACTGACAAACTGTCTCATATCCTTGCAGGTCCCTCTGGTGTGACAGCAAGGCAGCAGACCCATGCTGGTGAGTGTGTTCTGCATTTAATATTGCAAATTAAATGTGCATGTCATAGGTGAGGTGTAGGCCATGTACACGTAACACACCTACGCATAATGCATGCTGTGCATGTTTGCTGTGAGACTATGCACATCTCAGTAACGTGAGTAGCTGCCTCAAACACATGCAATACACAGAGCATTCCAGGCAATTGTGGCAAAACTGTAGTGGACATTAAATAGGCAGAGTCGATAGACATGCACACAACATACACAACTTTGTCATACGCAGTACACGTTAATATGCTACACATGGCATATTCAGACACCCGCTGTAAGGTCACACTCCAGTATCCCAAATGTCATCCGCACAGCACACATAATATACCTGAGGGGTAGAGGCCTATCATGGGGCTGTGCGACACTCTTCAACACATAACACATTCATGTTAGGCAATGCTCCCTATTGGGCACCTTACAAACCCATGTAACAACTGGCTGTGAAATGGTGAATGTAGCCATGGTACTGCAGTTCAGGTACAGCATGCTAGGTGCTGGTCTGGCACACATTAGTAGCCTTGAGTGACCACATGATGCTGCATGATGATGGCTCATGGTACTACACCCCATCCAGTTACAGTAACCATAGTACTACACATAGCATTTATTGCTATGCACCTCAATGTTGTGTGTGTGCAAACATATGCACTTATACACAATATGCATAGCAATCACCATTTATACAAAGTGACACATATATGTCTTGTAATGCTATTGAGTGTATAGGTCACATGACACACATTGGGTATGTGTGATGTTTAATATTGCAGTTGTGTTGTAGCATGCCATGTCATGGCTGGCACTGGCATGTCCACAATATGTCCTACACTCACCATAACCACTGTACAATGGCTATGTTGAGCAATGGTATTCCATCAGGTATACATGCACCACTCATTCTGTGTGTATACATAGCATGCATGTGTTAACCCTGTGTCCACAATTATCTGCTAAAGACACAGACGCTCTAATCAGAAATGGATATCTATGTGACACACAGATACACATCCAGCCATGGTATGTATACCTGTGAGTGATGGTGCACAGGACATTGCAGAGCTTTTAATACTTGCACAGCAATGCTGTGTCCATGTACACATTGCGTTCCAGGGTGAGGCCAATCACTGAACAACAACACACATGCATCAAAGCCATGTATACTGTTATTAGCCAGGGCTGTCTATACTCGCACTGCATGCTGTTGAGCAACACACATCCTGCATGCTGACATGTGTGATATGACTGTTTGGCTTGTGATACTGTACCCCACCATCAACTGCTATTGAGTATGTTCTGGATTGCTGGCGGTGTGTCTGTGTGTGTGTGTGTGTGTGTGTGTGTGTGTGTGTGTGTGTGTCTGCTTTAGTGAGGAGTGTATTTGTGTGCATGTGTGCATGTGTGCATGTGTGCATGTGTTCCGACATCATGTACAGGTCATAAAGTGTGTTTCCTGTCTTCCTCTCACAGGTGCTGAGGTTGGGCTGGTTCACTGCAGCAGGGTACCTGATGTCACTGAGCCAAATAGTGATAATGAGGATAGGTGTGTTGAGGCACAAACATGTTTGCAAGGGTCTGCCCTTGGGCCACCAATCGACAGTACACAAGTGCCCACCCCATCCATGCACACAGTCATACTGCCAATGCATCCATCATCAATGCCCTTAGCTGAGGGACAGTGTACAGTTGGCATTGATCAGGACAGTGTGGTATCTATGGCACATGCATCCCGACACAGCAGCCATACCCAGATGTCTGGAATGGTACCACATAGGCAGATGTCCAGTGGTTCTCGTCAGAGCACTGCTGCTCATCATGCCCCTGGCAGACGTGCCACAGGTCTTACAACCTCACGCATGTTCCATGCTGTCATGGAGGCACAGGCACGTATGGAATGGTACACCAGACAGGGACTAAGGGCACAGAGTGCACATAACACCGCTGTAATTGACAGTATCTGTGACCTAGCAGGTGCTATCCATAATTACACTAAGGTCACTGGTAGATGTTGGGGTGAGACATTAGATGTCCTCCACAATGTCATGTCCATGTGTCAGGACAGTGCGGAATGGTTGAGATGCCGATGTGGACATATGCTAGCAACATCAGCAGCTGGCAGTTGCCGCGGACGTCCCTCAAGTCACAGCCACTCCGGTAGTGCCAGTACTAGCCCCAGTAATGTTGGGGGTGGGCTGTCCATAGACCGTCCTAGAAGACCACGTGCATGTGGCTCTGGACAGTCCCAGCAGGGACCTGGGTCCAGTGTACATCTGTCCACCTCTGAGGATAGTACCCAGTCTGGCTTAGTACCTGATACTGTCGTTAGCACACCTGCCAGGCATAGGTACCATACCCGTGGCCAGAGACGGTGATCTGTAAAGCCTGGCAGGTACAGTCTGTGGCTGTCCCACAAATCCCTGTATATGGCAGCCACATGATGGAACTGTCTGCATGCAGACACACAGAAACCAGACATCTCAGGCTAAAACATACCCGCACACATTACATCAACATTGGCCCATAGCAGTACTCTTGGCCCTCACACACACATAGACACATACATGTCGATTGTATGGCTCCATGTAGGCCTCTAGCAAACCAACAACACACCCTGTGCATATGATGAAACCTGTGCCACCTCCTGTCATCTGTAAAATTGATGCAGGAACAGGCTACCATGGTGCTGATGCACAGGGTAACTTTATAGCAGTATAGCAATGTTAGCATGTTTTCAGCAGTAAAGTGTAATGATATCCTTGAAGGTGTAGCTGAGCAGGCATGATGCATTAAAGCTATGGTTGTCAATGTAGTATTGTTTACACCAGTGTTAGTTCCAATAGTGTATTGTCCACCCATGTGCCACTTGGTTGATGTGTGTAGTATTGGCAGCATGTGTTAGAGAGTCCACAGTACATGTGGGATGTGTGTAGCACAGATTTTCAGGTGCACATTTGTGAACATGGTGGAGGTGCACTGTCTGCATGTACATGCATATAGTGGACACATGGGCAGGGTGACATGCCCTGTATTACACAGTAACACTCCATAGTTCCTATTGGTGGCCAGTATGCATTGTACTACATACATTGTGGAACTTGAGTACGCATGTGTGTATGACATGGTTTGACACTGTGCTGTGGGTGATACTGTTACTATCTGTCTTCTGGTAGTATACATAACCTCAACAGCCTGACCAGAAACAATCGTTAGATGATGTCTTGACAACTGACGCACAGATGTAGGACACACAGTAACATTTGGATCCTTCAGGTACTATACTATGCCAGTAACCAGTGGTATTCACCTGCACCCATTCCTGAGACCACTCCTGCTTGGCATATAACTCTCTTAGGTACAAGCAATCACAGTAGGGATATGTCCGTCCATGTCTGGAAATGCATACTGTGGCCTATAATGCATGCTCCAGATGACACACACATCCTCCACAAGGGTATCATACAGACAGATACCTGTTGTCAAACTCATGCTGTAAAGCTATAAGCCAACTAAAGCATAGTCATCCACCTTTACAAAACATAGTATCCCCACAGTACCACATAGGTAGTAGCCACCAACATGTTGAACAGGTACCGATGTGTACATGCAGCCAAGTGTTACGTCATCTCTCCTTTGGTAATCACATTTCCAAAGGTATTTTGAAATTCCTCGGTGGATCACATAAGCAATAAGGGGTTTGCATGCATATCCACAAAGGTTGTTGTACACCTATAATGAATAGCCATCATTGACAGACTTTGCTGTGTTTGAACAGGTCTGAAATATACCTCAGCCATAAACCCTCACTCACACTATTCAATAGAAATCGTAATGAGTGTGTGTGGCATGGATGACCTAGGCCAGGGATCACTGCAGTGGCAGGGCTTGTCACAAGCATACAGATGTGACTAAGGTCTGGAAAGCGGCAGCACCCTCTGGCAAAGATGACATATGTGTTCATGGAGAAAGCAGGGTTCCCACCTATGAAATAATTGAGATCACATGTACGTATATGTATTTGCCACACAGCTACCTGACATGTGCAATGCACATACTGTTGTCATACTGATATGTCATACAGTAGTAAAAGCAAAACCCACAACACATTGACCAACAGTGTCACACACACTCACCAAGTGCAGGATTCAACCCTCTACCTAACTACTGTATGATAATAGAGCAGTTCACATTACCACAAGTTGCTATACACATTACTGGAAGTTTTCCTTTCCACAGGTATATTTGTAGGATGGTGACATCATCAGACTCGACAAAGATAAGTATATCACTTTTAAGGTGTTTTACTACTCTCCAAAAAGGTTGCTCTTCTCCAATGAAATCATACACAAGCACACAGTTGTCAAGTACAGGGTTCAAACCCTTACCTAACTACTTTATGATACGAAAGAAATATGCATTAACATGATGCACTACACACATTACTGGAGGTTTTGCTTTACACAGGTATATTTGTAGGATGGTGACATCATCAGACTTGCCAAAGATAAGTATACCACTTTTAAGGTGTTTTACTACTCTCCAAAAAGGTTGCTCTTGTCCAAGAAGATCACACACAGGTGTCAAGGGCAGGATTCCAACCCTACTTAATCATCAAATACTACTTAACATACTCAACTCATTCTCACTTGACACACAAGCATTACTCTGGTTCAAATCCTATATGCACAATCGACAGCAGGCTGTCCTTTGGGATAATAACCTATCCAAACATCTCCCTGTTACCCTTGGTGTCCCTCAGGGCTCCATCCTAGGACCTCTACTCTCCTCCCTATTCATTAACAACCTTTCTACTAATTTACCTGTACCTACTAGCATTCAATATGCAGATGACTCCACTTTGATTTGTAAAGCTAAAACTTCATCTGAACTCCAAACCATCACCCAAACAGTATTCAACCAAGTTGAAAACTGGTTCCAACAATGCCACCTCCTCCTCAATGCCAAAAAAAACAAACTATTGCTATTTACTCCAACTATTAAATCCACCCCATTAGACTTCTCTATTACATCCATCGATGGTACAATCATAGCTCCCGACCCAACTACAAAACTCTTAGGGGTATTGATTGACCACAACCTGAACTTTGACACTCATATCAATGCCACCATCAAAACTGTCAACAGAAAACTTGGATCCTTATATAGGATAAGATATTTTCTCACCCCAGAAGCCAGAACTACTATTGCGCAGACATATCTAATCTCCATACTCTTTTATGCCTCTCCAATTTATACTAATCTTTCCAAATGTACCCTAAACAAGTTGTCTACTTCTTACAACAATATTGCCAGGTTTGCTACTGGGTCCTCCTTCAGAACACATCACTGTCTAAACCTAAAACTTCTAGGATGGCTTGAACTAAATAACCAACTAAACTTTCAACAACTCTCCATTATCCATAAAATTCTACACCAGCCTAGTAATACTCCTATTCTCAGTAGCCTCATCTCCCCCTACACAAACCTCACTAACCTTTGCTCAGCAAATAAACTACTAGTTACCACCCAGAAATCCCACAACAGGGCAGGTGATTCACTTTTCTCGAATACAGTGGGGAATATCTGGAACAAGCTTCCCACTAAACTTACATCTCTTTCATCATTAACACTCTTTAAAAAATAACTAAAAACTCTAGTAAAAACACAATGGCTATGTCCTTGTACTAACCATGACTAACCCCCCACCTTAACCGTACTCAACAGACCTCCTCCTGCACCCACACCATTGCAGCATTAGCATTTTCACCCCTCCTCCCCTCCCTTACATCCTGTTTCCCAGCATGCATCACTGAGTATTTCTCCTCACTACACTACCTTCTCAGTGTACTCTTATCTTTCCACGCTGCACTTTTACTTTTCTTTTCTTTCATTATGATTAAGTTTTCTTCCTCTTATACTTATCCTCCCTAATTTCTCCTACTTCCCTGTATTATACACATTTTATAACCCTTTTATATCTTTTGAAAAGCACATCCTACCCAACTTACTAATGTTGAAGCTCTATCTCTTTTCCTTGGTAATAATCACTGTATTTGTACCCTTTTTCAACTCATTTCTCAATTTCTGTATCTTCTTTATTTCTGTATAACAGAAGTTGATGAAATAATTCTGCAAGCATATTCACCTTAGCTACATTACATAATGTATTTATCTTGTTTTGGCACTAGCCTGATGTTAACTAGTTTAAAGTGGAGCTTTTCTCCCCGGGCCGCTACTGAAAATGGACATGTATCCAGCTAGACTAGCCCGGTCAACAAATGTAAAATAAAAAATAAAAATAAAAAAAAAAATTGTACTAGAGGAGTACGTATTAACACGACACGCTATACACATTCCTGGAAGTTTTTCTTTACACCGGTATATTTGTAGGATGGTGACATCATCAGACTTGACAAAGATAAGTATACCACTTTTAAGGTGTTTTAGTAGTCTCCAAAAAGGTTCCTCTGCTCTAACTGGAGGAGTATGCATTAACACACACACACACACACACACACACACACAGTTGTCAAGTGCAGGATTCAAACCCCCTACCTAACTACTTTATGACATTGGAGGAGTACACATTAACATGGCATGCTATACACATTACTGGAGGTTTTCCTTTACACAGGTATATTTGTAGGATGATGACATCATCAGACTTGACAAAGATAAGTATAGCACTTTTAAGGTGTTTTACTACTCTCCAAAAAGGTTGCTCCTCTCCAAGGAGATCACACACAGCTGTCAAGTGCAGGATTCAAACCCATACTTTATTACTTGATGAGTACAGATTAATACAACACATTATACACATTAGTGGAGGCTTTTCTTTACACAGGTATATTTGTAGGATGGTGATATCATCAGACTTACAAAGATAAGTATACCACTTTTAAGGTGTTTTAGTAGTCTCCAAAAAGGTTGCTCCTCTCAAAGGAAATCACACACAAACAGTTGTCAAGTGCAGGATTCACAACCCTACCTAACTATTTTATGAAACTAGAGGAGTACACATTTACACAATGTGCTACACACATTACTGTCAGTTCTCTTTTCCACAGGTATATTCATAGGATGGTGACATCATCAGACTAGACAAAGTGGGTTACATTAGGTGGACTACATAGAAGGAATTTCTAAACACTTTGGCCATGTGATCATCAAAGGATAGTTTACTATCTCCCTGGGTCCCCAGGGCCATAATTACTTTCTCCGTACATACTGGATTGCCACCTATGTGGTAATTTGTGTGCACTTTGTTTTATCCAAAGGGGATGACTATGCATTCTTTGTCATTCTGCTAGAGGGCATTGTTTTGACACCAGGTATCTGTCTCTGTAAGACCCTTCTGGACGATGTCTGTGTCAGCCGTAGAGTTGATTATGGACCAAAGTTAGCAGTCATCTGCAAACCTGCTCAGCCATACTCCTCCCGTGCTTGCCTGTACCTTTGAGCAGTATCTACTGAACAGGTGGTGTCTCAGGACCAAGACCTGTGGGATGCCATTTGTGACTGGTTTATAGTCAGACATGGCACCCGCAACTCTGAACATGTGTGTTTGATCTGTGAGCAACTTGCCCACCCATCCTGTGACATAGCTGTTAATGTTCAATCTGGTAAGCTTATTCATGATGACAGAGTGGGAATGGTGTTGAAAGTCCTTAGTGAGGTCCAGGTGGGCTGTGTGGACTACTTTCACCTCCATCTATGTCCTTGGTAACTGTTTCAAATGAGTCAACTAGGTTTAGTAGGCAGGATCTGCCTTTATCAAAGCCAAGTTTGGTAGAGTCCAGTGTCTGCAGGTCCCCAATGCCTCTGTTTATGGGTTCCATGATAATTTGCTCCATAGCTTTGCAGACCAGGCTGAGTAGACCTATAGGGCAATGGTTTCCAGGTTCTGTTGTGGCACCCCCTTTGTGGAGCTGGATGACTGTTGGTGTATGCCATTCTTTGGGTACATAGCCTGTGGTAAGGTTGAGTCTGGTCAGTGAATGTAGGTGAGGGTGTAGTTCCTTTTGGGATTGGTGTAAGACGCAGCCTGGAACACCATCCTGTCCCATTGATGCTGTGTTCTTAGCTTTGGAGAGGGCTGTCTTTACCTGCATGTCCATGAAGTCTGGGGCTCTGCATTCTTCTGGGATGGACACAGGACCTTTTCGGGGTGATGGCGGTGGAGTTTTCACTGAACCTGTCCCCCAGGATGTGGGAAATGTAAGCCTTGTTCAGTGTATTTCTTGCCATTTGTCAGTAGCTGACAGCATATTTGGAAGTTGACACCTAAATGTTTAGTATAGCTAACAAAGGATTTGTGGTTGTTATTCTTACATTCCTTGGCAATTTGTCTTTAGAAACTGGCCTTGGATTATTTTATGTGTGATAATTGTGTCTTCCTAATAATGATCAGTGATGCCTTTCCTTTTGTGAAGTTTGCTCTATCATTTGTCCGTTTCCTCCTTCTGTTGTATAGCTTATTTATGGGCAA
This sequence comes from Protopterus annectens, assembly GCF_019279795.1. Classification (NCBI taxonomy): domain Eukaryota; kingdom Metazoa; phylum Chordata; order Ceratodontiformes; family Protopteridae; genus Protopterus; species Protopterus annectens. Next base: position 306,742,394 of record NC_056751.1, on the reverse strand, counting down.
CGACCACCAGATTGGTTTCTTGTTTTTGGAGGACTGCATCTTGGTTTTATTTGGCATCTCAATCCCTGCATCCCTGTAGATGCACATAGAATGCACTTGTAAATTATTTGGAAAATTGTATAGCATTATCCTATAGCACGGGGGCTTTGGAACTTTCTACTTTGGTCTTGGGAAGTGTGAAGTTTGCTTTTGAAAATGTCTTCACAGTGGTTTCCTTGACTGGGGGGGTGGGGGGCGGAATGTGGATGTCCAGTGTGATTACTTTATGATCTGATATTACCAACGAGGGGTTTATCTCTGTCGTGGAACACTGGTACCCCATGTTAGTGATGATCAGGTCCAGTATGCTGTCACCTCTAGTGGGCGTGGTGACCAGCTGTTCCAGGGTGTTTGCATTTTTAAACTCTAAGAAACATTGCGCAAAGGACGTTGTACACAAGTAATTCTCACACTCAATGTTTGGGTAGTTGTAATCTCCTCATATAATGGTGTTTGATAGGACCTTTATATTTTCCACTGTTCTCAGGAATACTGAGTGAGGTTCCTGAGACAAGGTAGGTGATCTGTAGCAGGCTACAATCTGATAAGCAGCATTGCCCAATGTTAGTTGCACTTGCATGGTCTCCAAGGCCTCATGCTGTGCCACTAACCAGAAAGTGTGGGTATTCATAAGGTAAATGGATACACCCCTTCCTTTTGTATTTCACTCGTGGTTTTGGGACCAAAGATCAGAGGAATTGTGAGTGTTTTACATGGAGCATGTCCAATAGCTCTGTGTTTGACATAGCTTTGTATGTTAGGCAGAGATCACCTCTGAGTAGACGATATTCGAGAGAGTACAGCTGGAGCATTTTGAGATGGTCTGTGTATTGTATGTATTTCAGGCTGTTAATGCTCTTTTTGAGGTATTGCTGCAGGCTTTCCAGTTGTTGTACATATCTTGTGAGGTACATAGCAAAAGGGGTGTTGTACTCCATTATGGATCTAGTGAGTGATGAGTAGAGGGGAACAATGTCCTCTTCTATTCTGTATGAGACACCTTTTGTGATGAGGTGTGCCACATAGAAGGATTTCCTGACTACTGTGGGGATGTGATTATCACAGGTGTGTCCACTGTCCACCTGTGACCCAAGGTCTCTTATCACACTTTCAGTGTTAAGTATACTACCGCCTATGTTATAGTTCATGGCTACAGAGTTTTTACCAAAGGGGATGACAATGCACTTTTTGCCATTGAGATTGAGCCCATGGCTTTGACACCAGCCATCTGTCTCAGTGAGGCCCTGTTGTAGGATGTCCACATCTTTAGTATTTACAATTATGGCTCCTAGTTTGCAGTCATCTGGAAACTTCATTAGCCACAGACCTTCCATGTTAAAGTTTATTCAGGGAAGTAGATACAAAACAGGACAGGACCCAGGACTGGGCCCTGTGGTACTGCACTCGTCACTGGTCCAAAGTCATACTTGGAGTCTGCTACTTTCACAGTGCGTGTTCTATCAGTAAGCCAGTTGGCAACCCATCTTGTGACATAGCAATTTTTACCTAGTTTAGTGGGTTTATCTATAATTCCAGAGTGTGGGATGGTGTTGAAAGCCGTGGCAAGATCTACATAGGCTGTGCGAAACACCTTACCCTTGTCTATGGTTCTGGTGACTGCTTCAATGTCATCTATCAAGTTTAGGATACATGATCTGCATTTTACAAACCCAACATGGTTTTGGTCCAGAGTTTGGAGATTACCAATGTCTTTTTTTATAAGTTGTATGATGATCCATTCCATGGCCTTGCAGAGCAGGCTCATCAGGCTAATGGGGCATTAGTTCCTGTGGTCCATGGTGTCTCCACCCTTGTGTAGTGGGATAACCATCACTGTGCACCATTCAGCAGGCACAAAGCCGGAGGTGAGGCTATGACTGAACATGGTATGTCAGTGTGGTGCCTGTTCATTCTGTAGTTTGTGTAGAGCACAGCATGGGAAGTTATCTGGTCCCATTGATGCTGTGATACTGGCTTTGGAGAGTGTTTTTTACCTGTGCAGCCATGATGACAGCAACTTTCCAGTCTTCCATTATAGAGATGTGCTCTTTCATGGGTGACAGGGGGGTAAGGTTATCACTGATCCTATCTGCCAGGATGTTGGCAATATCAGATGGGTCTGTATATTTAGTGCCATTGAGCTGTAACTCAGAGCAGATCTGAGTATTGCCATGACATGGACCTGTCTGTTGGGCAGAGATCTCCTGAGTAGACAGTATGCAACAGAGTACAGATTGAGTTAAATTCAGTCTTGTTGCATGGGGCAACTGTTTGAGGCCAGTAATCCTCCTGTTGAGGTAATTCATTGGTCTTTCCAGCTGCTGAAGGTGCCTAGTCAGATTCATCACAGGTGTGTTGTGGTACTCTCTGACGGGTCTGATGACTGTTGAGTAGAGGGAACCTCCTTTGACCTACATGCAAAGACCTTGGCAATTTGTGGGAACACATAGCATGATTTTCTGACCACTTTGTGAATGTGTTTCTGGAAGTACAGATGACTATCAACATTTGTCCATAGATTCCTTATTATCACCTCCATATTTAGGGTGTTGGCACCTATGTGGTATTTGTATGACTGTAGCTCGAGGACATACTTTGACACCACATCTGTCTGACTGAGAACCTTTTTAAGGATGTCTCTGTTGTTCCAAACATCGATTATGACAATATTTTGGCAGTCATCCACAAACTTTGCTAAACATAGTCCTCGTGTGTTTGACTGTATTTCTGAAACATATACACCAGACAGGAGGGGTCCCAGGACTGAGCCACGGAGGACAGCAGTTGTTACCAGCTTGTACAGGAGACCACAATTCTTACCTTGTGTGATCTATCTGTGCTCCAGTTGGCAATCCATCAGATGACAGACATATTTATGCACAGATTGTTGATTTTGTGGATACGACATGTGTCTGGGATGTTGGCAAAGGGCTTTTCAAGGTCTATGTGGGACGTGTGTAGCTTATTTCATTGATGTATGTCCTGGGTGACTGCCTTGTAAACAGCCTAGCAGGTTTGGGAACCATGATCTGCCCATGACCAAACCGTAATTGGTAGGGTTGGGTGTTTGTAGGCTCCCAATAGCTCTGTTTATGAATTCCATTATGATGGACTCCATGGCCTTGCAGATTAGGCTTAATAGGCTTATAAGACAATAGTTCCCATGTTCTGTTGTGCACCAATACCTGGGGAGTGTGTCAAACGTTGCTGTAACACATTCAACAGTTTCATATGCTGTACAGAGGGTGAGTCTCAACAGACTGTTCAGGTGCAGGCTCTGTTTGTTCTGGAGTTCACTTCTGACACAGCTAGGGAAACAATGTAATCCCATAGATGCCGTGTTTTCTGGTTTGGAAGTAGCTGTTTACCCATTCTATATGTGATATCTGTGCTTTCACAGTCTCCAGGTATGATGATAGGGCCTTTTGTCAGTGAGAGGGTGGTATGTATGTATGGGCCTGTCTTACAGGATGTTGAAAATGTCAGTCATTTACAGTTTGCACTGACTCAGGACATATACGAGTGTACATTGCTATTTATGACATAGCGGAAGGAAGCGTCATGGTTCTCTATGGACGCTTTCACCGATTCTTTTGCCAGAACATGGATTGGATAATATTTGAAGTGCACATTGTTTGTTGATGATACTGATTGCAAGTTTATTGATCTTCTTTGCTTTTTCACTTTCTGTGAACAACTTAAGTACTTGTGGTACATAGTTTGATTATGACAGGGTTCCAATATATTATATGTGTCTGTTTTCATATAACTGTGCACAAGTCAGGATTGGTGAATAGTGACAGGTTCCTGGGGTGAAACATGCAACTGCCAGATATGTGTGGCCCACTGCTGTACTCAGACATGGCCTAAGTCTGTGAGCTGTTTTTGCAGGATCATATTGTGTAGCATGGCACATACCATGACAATTTGGGTACATTTAGTTGGTTAGCACTGCAAGGCTCCACCAGATGTGTCCAGGCACCGTGACTTGAGCATCCCAAACACACGCTCAATTACATTTTGTGCGTGTGCCTCATTATGGAGTTCTTGTTCAGGTGTGTGTGCATTTCTGATGGGTGTCATCAGCCATGGCTCCAGAGCGTATCCAGCATCCTCCACTAGATGACTATCAGGGATGTCCCCATTGGCAAATGTCTGGTACATCTACTTCAGATGCCAGATATGGGAATCATGGTAGCTTTCAGGGCAGCCAGCACACACATTCAGTATTATGCCCTGGGCATCGCACATGACCTGGCAGTTGATGGAGGGGAAGCCCTTGCGGTTGATGTAGGCCCTACCCCGCTCACTGGCTGGTGCTTTGATGTGTATGTGTGTGCAGTCAATTGCACCCGCTACCTCAGGGTATTCCGCTATTTGCTGGAAGAGATGCATATTGCTGGCCAATGCCTCATGGGAATTGGGGAAATATACATGATCTCCGACATGTGCTGACATGGCATTCAGGAACTGGTGCAGTACCCTAGATGCTGATGCCTGTGAAATCCCCATCATATCACCAGTTGGTCTCTGGAAGGTACCTGTTGCTAGTATTATTAGGCCAACACATACCTTTGTTTCCACTGGGATGGGTTCCCCTCTGTTGGTTCTGTGTGTGAGGTGTGGCCTGCACAGCTCAACAATTTGCTGCAGGAGGTCTCTGTCCACTCTATAGCACTCCACTATCTCCAGCTGAAGTAGCCCCTGGTAGGTTACTCTGGGTCTGTACACTCTTCTCCGTCTCCTCACTGTGGGTTGCTCAGTAGCATTCGCAATGGCACCACCATCAGCATCTTGCACATGTTGCCTTATAATAGCAATGGCAGCCCCTAACATTTTTTGTCTGAGTTAAGCTTTTTAAGTTTTCACTCTGTTTGTATACTGTAGTGTTGCAGTGTTTCTGAGAAAAACATGGGGGAATGTTGTTTGCAGAATTTTAAGTGCTGGGTTGGGCTGAGCTAGTGTACTGCCTGTGTAATTGGCTGATTCTGATTGATTTCACCTGGCAGCTCTTTTAGTTCTCCTTGGTTAACTTCCTACTACTTCTTTTCCTTCCTTTTCCCTTTCTGTTTCCACAGGAGGCAGCACCGCGCAAACAAGCGCAAACACGTGCACACGAGTGCACACACGCTCACACAGGCTTACACAGGCTTAGGCGGGTGCACACGCATGCACACAGGCTTAGACAGGTTTACAGACGCGCACACAGTGTAAGCACGTTTGCAAGTAAATTCAGTGATATCCACGGCGTACACCTTTGGTTTCTGGTTTTCAGTTAAAACAACTGTAGACACGCCTCTTCCAATCCTGAGTAACTCACAGCAAACACAAGCCACTCTGCTCCAATGAGCATACAGTATTTCATACATCCCCCCTCATGATGTCACCTATCTTCTACTCTACTACTCCCCTACTCCTACACTTACACTCCAGGGACATGGCTCACATGCCAGGGAAAATTAGAATTCATTATCCTTATCCTCATTTGCATAGGATTGCCTACTAATGCTTGGCTACATCTCTCAAACTGAGCTTCCCCCCTTAACAACCACTACTCAGTAGCTATGTTGTCTTCAGCCTGCCATTCACCTGCATGGCAGAAGAATATTTTTAATAAGAATGCCTATTTTTGGCTTTTTTTTCTGGTTTTTAAAGTGGCGCACGTTTACGTGGCGCTGGACTACGCTTAAACATCGGAGAGCAGGGGAAAAAATGATTTTTATTAATTTTCAACCAATCAAAATGCCAATGGCCTTATATTTGGCCATTGGAATGCTTCTTCATCTGGATGCATCCTTTATTTGGAGCTGTCATAGCTCTGTTTTGCAATTTGCAGAACGGTACTCCGTTACCAATGGAGTACATTTCTGCAAATAACTCTACTCTTCCACGGACGGGTTTGTGTTTCCTGGATCGCAAATTACCTCATTTGCATAGCTTTCAGCAGCAAATGAGGTAATTTGCATAACATGACACTGTCCGTGCAAGAGTAGTTTTAGGAGCTCTCATGCACACCTCTGCCAGCTGTTGCTGGATCACTTGGCAGACATATTGGCTGTTTGCCAGCTTACACTACACCAGGGGCAGCCCATGCTATTGGACTGCCGGACTGCAGCCCCCTCAATTTAAAATAAAAGATAAAAAAGAAATAAATTGAAAAAAAAATTTTGCGGACTTCGGGCATGCACACTTGTCAAGACTGCTGCTGAGACAATCTGGAGCATGCACAGATGTCTCAACAGCAGTCCTGACTGGGAAACATGGACAACAGAGCTCCCAGAAGTCTATGCAGTTTTAAACTGCATAGACTGTCCTGGGAACTCGCTGGGGTCGGACTGCAACATCAGCAGTCAGGAATTTAGGATCTCGCGATGGGCAGGGTCTGGATTGGAGTTCGCTGCAGTCTCATAGGGCAGGGTCGGATTTGCGTGGGTTTTGGATAGGGATCGGATGGGTGGTAGTCGTTGGGTTTATGGACAGGATGTCAGATTTATGGTGGTGTGTGTGTGTGTGTGTGTGTGTTTGTGTGTGTGTGTGTGTGTGTGTGTGTGTGTGTGTGTGTGTGTGTGTGTGTATGTCTCAGGTGCAATATACTGGTGGTTAGACTCATGCTGGTGTGGTAGGGAATACCTCAAGCTTGAACCCTGTACCTTGTATGCAGGTGTTAAATACCTGAATTCCCTACCCACCACCATTTGTAAACAAATTGCAGATTTTTTGCCACATATTTGATCTGATCTATTCCTCATAATATCTGCGTTTTGTAAGTATTGCAATGCTTGATATTTGATGGTGCAGTGGTAGCATTGTTGCCTCACAGCTACAGGTTCTTTGGTTTAATTCTTGGCTGGGGTGCCTTCTTTGTGGGGGGGGGGTCTCTATTTTCTCCCTGTGTTTGTGTGGGTTTGCTTTTATGTCCTCCCATGTTACAAAGACATGTCTGCATTATTTCTTCCTGGGCCTCTGCTGAAAATAGTTTTTTTTGTTCCAAGTCAGACTGTCCTGATTAACAAATGTTAAACAAAATTGACAGGCATTTGCATTTCAGACTTCAGGTTTCTGAATGTTTACTTCTTTACATATTTGATGGTACAGTAACAGTATTGTTGCCTCACAGCTATAGGTTTTCTGGTTTGATTCTTGGCTGGGGTGATTTCTGTGTGGAGTCTGCATCTTATCCCTGTGTTTGTGTGGATTTGCCCTGGTGTCCTGCCATTTTACAAAGACATGTGTCTACAGTATATCTCCCTGGGCCTCTGCTGAAAATTGTTTTTGTTCCGTCAGAAGGAAAATTGACAGGCATTTGAATTTCAGACTTCATATTCTTCAGAAAATACATAGTAAAACAACCTTTTATTCTAGCAATAAATATATAGCAACACAACCTTTTATTATAGCAATTTGTTAAGTTTATAAGATGACTATTTGAAATGTTTCCTTATTTTTGGGACTGTAATACCCTGTTAGTGGCTTTGTCCAGGTTTTTTGTGCTAAGGTTGACAGCTATGGCAAGAACTGAATTCACTGAATATGTTTGAGGGCTGTATTCCCTCATTACTGGGTTTGTCCAGGTGTTTCGTGCTAAGAGGTTGACAGCTATGGTGAGAACTGAATTCATTAAATGATAGCCATTTAAGTTTCAGTCTTCCTCTCTTTCTCAAAGCAGCTGATTTGGTGTAGTGGTATGTTGCTCTTGACTGTTTTGCACAGGGACCTTGGCAGTAAAATGTACGGTGGTAACACAGCATTTTTCTTTCACAAAGCAGGTGATTTGGCATAGTGGTATGTTGTTCTGACTCTTTTGCACAGGGACCTTGGCAGTAAAATGTATGGTGGTAACACAGCATTTTATTCTAGCAGCTTTCCAAGATTATACAAGCAATGTTTAATGTGTCCCTGGTTTTGCCCTTTTGACCACCCCAATAAATTTGGCTTTTTCCAGACTTCTTGTGCTGCGAAGTTGAGATGCAGTTGAATATTGAGTAGATTTTACAAGGAGCTGAGAGCTGCAGGGGAAGAGAAGTTTAGTGCTGATTATGCTAAGTCAGCTCACATTGCTTATAGCACAACAGGTTGTGTACTTACTTTTGATGCAGAAGGTTGTTGGTTCTACTCCCATAAGGGGTGGATGCTGCCATACTGAAAGTTAAGATACTAACTATGAGCCTGTTATCAGTTTGCCATCCATTTCTTATTGCAATATTACTAGCTTATTTTTAATGTAATTTAGGCAATTTATTCCTCAGGGGCATCAGACACTTTATTTTTCGACGAAACCATGAAATATAAAGGTGATTGCTAGCAGCAACCTCTTCATTACAGATTTATTTAACGTGGAATTATTTAGATGACGTTTTTACTACTTCAGAGATTGTGCATATTTACTGATAATGGTGGACAGTAGAATTGTGCATTTTTACTGATAATAGTGGACTGTTGAAGTTTGAGTAGACTTTTATGATGGAAATGTTCTGAATTGGGCAGTTTTGTTTCATTGTTTACTGGAAAAATGTTCAAAGCAATAGGAAGGTGTATCAAAGAGCACATGTATGTTTCATATGCAAGGGGCCTATGATGTGAAAACAGCCCAGAATTCATTTTTATCTGCCACGGGTAAAATGTATTTTCTTTGAATGTGGGTTTTAATGTTGTTTCAATGAATGTGAGTTTCAAGGGCAGAGAAGTTTTAATGCCAAGTTTGTTTAGTAGATATCTTAGTGTTTGTGCTGTAAAATGCAAAATAAAACTTTCAAATGAAGTTCAAATCATCATAGAAGTAAACCAGTATGCACATTAGTGTTTATGGTAAATGGAGTGAAATAGCAAAGTAATGGATCATTGGAATGGCTGCAGGGGGAGGCTCCATTCGACCATGGTTTTGTGAGGGGGAAGAGCAGCAAACTTAGGCAGCCTCAGCTGAACTATACCTCCCGAATGTCCAGATTTTCAAAGAATGAATAGATTTTTTGCTTCTTATTTTTGGTTTGTTCCTCATAAAATTTGTGGTTTTCTGGCAAATCATTTAGGAATTAAGTCACTAAATAATGACACACTGGTTTCAGACTTCATAACCTTCAGAAAAATGCATGCTAAAATAAGACCTGTTCTATCAACTGTCCCAGTTTATACAAGAGCAATTTTTAGTACTGTTTATATGTTCCCCCAATATATTTGGCCTTGTCCAGATTTATTGCATTAACAGGTTGAGAGGTACATGAAAATAAATTGCTTTATAGAATTAGGCATAGCCAAACCTCTCAAATGTCCCTAATTTTGGCTCAAAATGTTGCTCTTCCCCTAATGATCCCTCCGCAAAATAGCAATTTTGGAAGAAAACGTGGAGGGTTTATAATTAAGAAATAACTGTAATAATCGGATTACTTTTATTTCAGAAATGCATGTAGATTATTTTATTTTTTCAGTTGCTCAAGTTAGCAGTACTAATATTAAAGTGTCCCTTCTTTGACAGGTTCCCAGCTGTATTGTGTTGCTATTTTATATTTTTACATCATATTTGTGGTCCATTTTTCATAAAATTGTGTTTTTTTTTTGGCAAATTAGTGACAAATAATTAAAGACTGAAGTTAGAAAATAATGCCAGACATTTGAGTTTCAGATTTCATACCATTCAGAAAATTCATACTAATGCAAGACCTCTATTATCTTTTTAAGTTTATAAGAGCAATATTTTAAAAATTGTCCTTATTTTTGGGCATTTGTCCCATTTCTTTGTATGGCTTTGTCCAGATTTCTTGCTTTGTGGTTAAGAGGTATGACAAATGTGTCAGGGCCATCACAAGTCAGCCAGAGACATTTCAAACTGTGACATACTTGTTGCATCCCACTCCCCCATGTAGTGACTCTGGATGTGTCAAAGCAAGGCAAGGAGTAGTTATGCAGTGTAAATGTGCAGATAATCCCATCCATCCAATGTAGACACAAGTACTTGAGTGGCTTTTCATCTGTCCTTGATTTTTTACAGAATGGTCTGGTTTCTGTCATATTTTTTGCACTGTTGATTTATGCTTATTACTCAAAGTGCCTGTTACTCTGTGTTTAAGTAGCAATACTTTAATGACTATCAGGTAAGCTTGGCTGAGATTGCAAGATGCAAGTAAGCTTTAATAAGCATACTGTTAAAGAATTGCCAACACTGAAAGCCTTTCTGTTGCCATGTAGATAATACTTAACTAGATAATGTATAAGCCTTGGGTATTGAAATGCATATGCCAGTATTTGTAATAAAGGACAGAATTACATTATTTTAAGAGTCTCATTACACTTGGAGACTTCCAGTCATCAATGCAGGCTTTACCCGTAAACCGAATGCCAATCACATGGTCCATAACCTGTACAGTAATCCTTTTAAGCAATGTATCTAGAGCTTATTTCTTGTTTGCTTTTCATTTTTTACTTTGATCATGTTTTCCCCATGAAACAAGTAGATGTCAGGCAACAGGTCTTTTTTTGGATAAGGAACATTTTTACAAGTGGGGGCATAAGAGATTTCTACTTTCAGCATGTTACTTGTTACTTTAATAAAGCTGAATATAAATTATAATTAGAACTGCAGTGCAAGAATTGGTTTGAGTTGAGTGCTGCTTGTTTTTCTTATACTTGATTTTGACTGGCATTCCATTAATGTATTTAAAAAAAAGTAAGTTATTTTTTTCATGCCTCACAACCTTTTTTGTTTCAATCTAGATATTAAGCTGACATGCAGCCAATGCATTGAAATATTTTTATTCTTCTACACTTCATTTTATCTTGATTGGACTCTCATAATGACAGTTTGGCACCCAGGGCAGTATATTTAGTTTTTGTGGTTTGCTACTACAGGTGTGTGTGTGTGTGTGTGTGTGTGTGTGTGTGGTAGGGAATACCTCAGGCTTGAACCCTGTACCTTGTATGCCAGTGTTAAAGACCTGAATTTCCTACCAACCACCATTTGTAAAAAACAAATTGCAGATTTTTGCCTCATATTTGATCTGATCTGTTCCTCATAATATCTGTGGTTTGTAAATGCTGCAATGCTTGATATTTGACGGTGCAGTGGTAGCATTGTTGTCTCATACCTGCAGGTTTTCAGGTTTGGTTCTTGGCTGGGGTGTCTTTTTTGTGGGGCCTGTATCTTCTCCCTGTGTTTGTGTGGGTTTGCTTTTGTGTCCTCCCATGTTACAAAGACATGTCTGCATTATTTCTTCCTTGGCCTCTGCTGAAAATTTTTTTTTGTTCCAAGTCAGACTGTCCTGATTAACAAATGTTAAATAAAATTGACAGGCATTTGAATTTCAGACTTCAGGTTTCTGAATGTTTGATTTATTGCATATTGGATGGTGCAGTGGTATTGTTGTTGCCTCACAGCTATAGGTTTTCTGGTTTGATTCTTGGCTGGGTTGCCTTCTGTGTGGAGTCTGCATCTCCTCTCTGTGTTTGTGTTGATTTGCTCTGGTGCCCTGTCATTTTACAAAGACGTGTCTGCAGTATTTCTTCCTGGGTCTCTGCTGAAAAATGTTTTTGTTCTGTCAGCGGTAAAATTGACCGGCATTTGAATTTCAGACTTCATGTTCTTCAGAAAATACATAGTAACACAACTGTAACACAACCTTTTATTCTAGCAATTTTCTAAGTCTATAAGATGAATATTTGAAATTTGTCCCTATTTTTGGGACTGTATTCCCCCATTATTGGCTTTGTCCAGGTTTTTTGTGCTAAGGTTGACAGCTATGGCAAGAACTGAATTCACTGCATATGTTTGAGTGCTGTATTCCCTCATTACTGGGTTTGTCCAGGTGTTTTGTACTAAGAGGTTGACAGCTATGGTGAGAACTAAATTCACTAAATGATAGCCATTTAAGTTTCAGTCTTCCTCTCTTTTACAAAGCAGCTGATTTGGCGTAGTGGTATGTTGCTCTGACTGTTTTGCACAGGGACCTTGGCAGTAAAATGTATGGTGGTAACACAGCATTTCTCTTTCACAAAGCAGCTGATTTGGCGTAGTGGTATGTTGCTCTGACTGTTTTGCACAGGGACCTTGGCAGTAAAATGTATGGTGGTAACACAGCATTTTATTCTAGCAACTTTCCAAGATTATACAAGCAATGTTTAATGTGTCCCTGGTTTTTGGGCTTTTGACCCCCCACAATACATTTTGGCTTTTTCCAGTTTTCTTGTGCTGCGAAGTTGAGATGCAGTTGAGTATTGAGTAGATTTTACAAGGAGCTGAGAGCTGCAGGGGAACAGAAGTTTAGTGTTGCTTAAGTGAAGTTGGTTTGCCTTGTTAATAGCACAACAGTTTGTATACTTGCTTTTGGTGCAACAAGAGGCTGTGGGTTCTACTCCCACAAGGGGCGGATGCTGCCGTACTGAGAATGTTCTCCTTGGTGAAGATACTAACTATGAGTCTGTTATCAGTTTGCCATCCATTTCCTCTTGCAATATTACTAGCTTATCATTTTTTTAATGTAATATAGGCAATTTATTCCTGAGAGGCAACAGACACTTTATTTTTTGATGAAACCATGAAATATAAAGGTATTTGCTAGTAGCAACCTCTTCATTAGTTACAGATTTTTTTAATGTGGAATTATTTAGATGACTTTTACTTCTTCAGAGATTGTACATATTTACTGATAATGGACTGTAGAATTGTGCATATTTACTGATAATGGACTGCAGAATTGTGCATATTTACTGATAATGGCGGACTGTAGAATTGTGCATATTTACTGATAATGGTGGACTGTAGAATTGCGCATATTTACTAATAATGGTGGACTGTGGAAGTCTGAGTAGACTTTTATGATAAATGTTCTGAACTGGGCAGTTTTGCCATTATGGGCGCATGCATTTTGTTTCATCGCTTACTGGAAAAATGGTCAAAACAAATTTAAAATGCCCTCTAACAACGGTACTATATTGTACAAGGAATATCATTTAGTACAAGAGGAAGGTGTATCAAAGAGCACATGTATGTTTCATATGCAAGGGGCCTATGATTTGAAAACAGCCCAAAATTAATCTTTATCTGCCACTGGCAAAATGTATTTTCTTTGAATGTGGGTTTCAATGCTGTTTCAATGAATGTGAGTTTCAAGGGCAGAGAAGATTTAATGCTAAGTTTTCATTGTGAGACTGCATTGCTTTGTTTAGCAGATGACTTAGTGTTTGTGCTGTAAAATACAAAATAAATCTTTCAAATGAAGTCCAACTCATCATAGAAGTAAAGCAGTATGCACATTAGTGTTTATGGTAAATGGAGTGAAATAGCCAAGTAATGGTTCATTGGAATGGCTGCAGAGGTTCCATTCAACCATGATTTTGTCAGGGGGGAAGGGCAGCAAACCCAGACAGGCCCAGCTGAACTATAACTCCCAACTGTCCAGAGTTTCAAAGAATGAATAGATTTTTGCTTCTTATTTTTGGTTTGTTCTTCATAAAATTTGTAGTTTTCTGGAAAATCATTTAGGAATTAAGTCACTAAATAATGATACACTGAGTTTCAGACTTCATAACCTTCAGAAAAACACATGCTAAAGTAAGAACTCTTATTCTATCAACTGTCCCAATTTATACAAGAGCAATTTTTAGTACTGTTTATATGTTCCCCCAATATATTTGGCCTTGTTCAGATTTACTACATTAACAGGTTGAGAGGTACATGCAAATAAATTGCTTTATAGAATTAGGCATAGCCAACCTCTCAACTGTCCCCGATTTTGGCTCAAAATGTTGCTCTTCCCTCTAATACTCCCTCTGCAAAATAGCAATTTTGGAAGAAAACATGGAGGGTTTACAATTAAGAAATAACTGTAATAATCAAAGTTATAGATTACTTGAAATGCATGTAGATTTTTTTATTTTGTCAGCTGCTCAAGTTAGCAGTACTAATATTAAAGTGTTCCTTCTTTGACAGGTTCCCAGCTGTATTGTGTGGCTATTTTATATTTTTGCATCACATTTTTGGTCCATTTTTCATAAAATTGTGTTTTTTGGCAAATTAGTGACAAATCACAAAGACTGAAGTTAGAAAATAATGACAGCCATTTGAGTTTCAGATTTTATACCCTTCAGAAAATTCATACTAATGCAAGACCTATTCTATTATCTTTCTAAGTTTATTAGAGCAATATTTAAAAATTGCCCTTATTTTTGGGCCTTTGTCCCACTTCTGTGTATGGCTTTCTCCAGATTTCTTGCTCTGAGGTTGAGAGGTATGACAAATGTGTCAGGACCATCACAGTCAGCCAGAGACATTTCAAATTGTGACATACTTGTTGCACCCCACTCCCCCATGTAGTGACTCTAGATGTGTCCAAGCAAGGCAAGGAGTAGTTATGCAGTGTAAATGTGCAGTGTCCCCCCCCATCCAAGGTAGACACAAGTACTACAGTGGCTTTTCATCTGTCCTTGATTTTGCAGAATGGTCTGGCTTCTGTCATATTTTTGTACTGTTGATTTATGCTTATTACTCAGATTTATGCTTATTACTCAGAAAGTGCCTGTTGCTCTGTGTTTAAGTAGCAATGCTTTAATGACCATAAGGCAGGGGCGGCTCGTGGCATCGGGCTGCCGGACTGCAGCCCCCTCAGCTACACAGCTGAGTTGTTTATTTAGTTTTTTATGTTAAAAAAATAAAATAAATCTGATTTTGTACTAAAAACACGTAAATTTGAGTTCACGCGACTGAATTATGCGCGATGCATTATGCTTCAAACGCAACAGCGCTTTTTTCTAAATTCTTGCGGGTTGCTGCAATGTTTACATTGCAGCCCGGAGAAGCAAAGAAGGCATCATTCTGATGCCCAGAACTTCCAGAAATCTATGCGGTTGACTCACAAACCGCATAGATATGGAAGGTTCGACTGCGACGTCCGCAGGCACGCCATGACGTTTGTTGGCAAATGCTGATTGGTTCTCGCTCTCTTCCCGGCTTTATGTGCTGGGAAAAGAGCGAATCATTCAGTCAGTTTTCGGCATTGGTTGGAACTGGACTTTGTCTTTCTTTGATCAGCTTAGCTTAGTTAAAACATTTTTAATTTTTTTTTTGGCTCAAAACAGTTTAGTTTAGGTTTAGTTTATTATTTTATTTTATTTAGACGACTAGTCTGTGGTGGACCGGGTGGAACCGTGGATTTTATTGCTGCTAGTGCCAGTGGAAATTCCAGGAATCAACGACAACAGGTGAGTTAATTTTTTATATATGATAAAGAATCCTTGAGTGCAGCAAAAGCCGTTGCATAGATAGCAGCATATCTACCTTTGAATTTGTAGAGAAAGAGAATATTGTATAAGACCAAAATACGATTAAATTAATCTTTTTCCTTGTGATGTCAAGATGCAGAATGGAGGTAAGGGATGGGTCTAACTAGGGAACCAGATATTTAAAAGTTTATATTTGTATGGTGGAGGTTATATGGGCTCTGAGTTGCCATGGCAATGAAGTTTTGGAGAGCATGTCTTTGTTTCCAGAAAGTATGTTTTTGTTTTGAAGGAGCTAAGCAAGAGTTTTTTGTTGTTGGGCCATTGGATGAGTGCAAAGATGTCTAACTGTAGTTCTTTTTATAGTATTGGTAGAGAATGGTATACCAGCATGCCATTTGCATAATGTAATATGTGAAGGGGAGGAAGGCCTATGGGAGGTTTGATCACATAGATCAGAAAGAGGAGAGGGAAAGTAAGGAGCCTTGAGCGATTCCTTTCTGGAAACTAGAGAGGCAGAGAAGGAGGACTGCACACTGACACTAAAGTGGTGATTTAGTAAGAAATTGTTGAGCCAGGGATGCCATCAAGGCTGATGTTGAGATCAGCTACTGAATGCTTTTGATAGCATGACAAAATGGCTCCTGTGAGTTGTTATTTGCCCATAACAAAGAGGATTTAATCTTTGAGTACATATTGCAGTCAGTGTACTGTGCCCAGATAAGAAACCATGTAGTTTAGAGGATGGGTATTTGGTGGTAATGTGAGGCTTTGGTGGATAAGTATTGGCTGGTAATGTGAGGCTTTGGAGGATGAGTATTGGGTGGTAATGTGAAGCTTTGGAAGTACTAGGTTGTTTTCCAAATGGATTAACTATTGGAATGTTCTATATATTAGGCATTGTGTTTTGTGTTAGGGAAGAAAAAGTGTGTATGTGTGTGTGTGTGTGAGAAAATGCCCCAGGAGCTCATGGTGGTGTGGTAGGGAATACCTCAGGCTTGAACCCTGTACCCTGTATGCAGGTGTTAAAGACTTGAGTTCCCTACCCACCACCATTTGCAAAAAAATTGCAGATTTTTGCCTCATATTTGATCTGAGCTGTTCCTCATAATATCTGTGGTTTGTAAATGTTGCAATGCTTGATATTTGATGGTGTAGTAGTAGCATTGTTGCCTCACAGCTGCAGGTTCTCAGGTTTGATTCTTGGCTGGGGTTCCTTCTTTGTGGGGTCCGTATCTTCTCCCTTTGTTTGTGTGGGTTTGCTTTTGTGTCCTCCCATGTTACAAAGACATGTCTGCATTATTTCTTCCTGGGCCTCTGCTGAAAATTGTTTTTTTGTTCCAAGTCAGACTGTCCTGATTAACAAATGTTAAATAAAATTGACAGGCATTTGAATTTCAGACTTCAGGTTTCTGAATGTTTAATTCCTTGCAGATTTGATGGTGCAGTGGTAGTATTGCTGCCTCACAGCTATAGGTTTTCTGGTTTGATTCTTGGTTGAGGTGGCTTCTGTGTGGAGTCTGCATCTCCTCCCCCCTGTGTTTGTGTGGATTTCCTCTGGTGCCCTGCCATTTTACAAAGACGTGTCTGCAGTATTAATCCCTGCGTCTCTGCTGAAAATTGTTTTTGTTCTGTCCGCAGTAAAATTGACCGGCATTTGAATTTCAAACTTCATGTTCTTCAGAATACATAGTAGCACAACCTTTTTTCCTAGCAATTTTCTAAGTTTATAAGATGAATATTTTAAATTTGTCCCTATTTTTGGGACTGTATTCCCCCATTATTGGCTTCGTCCAGGTTTTTGTGCTAAGGTTGACAGCTATAGCAAGAACTGAATTCACTGAATATGGACTGTAGAATTGTGCATATTTATTGATAAAGGTGCACTGTAGAATTGTGCATATTTACTGATAATGGTGGACTGTAGAATTGTGCGTTTACTAATAATGGTGGACTGTGGAATTGTGCATATTTACTAATAATGGTGGACTGTAGAATTGTGTATATTTACTAATAATGGTGGACTGTGGAAGTCTGAGTAGACTTTTTATGATAAATGTTCTCAACTGGGCAGTTTTGCCATTATGGGTGCATATGTTTTGTTTCATTGCTTACTGGAAAATGTTCAAAACAAATTTAAAACACCCTCTAACAAGTGTACTGTATTGTACAAGGAATATAATTTTAGTACAATGAGGAAGGTGTATCAAAGAACACATGTATGTTTCATATGCATGGGGCCTATGATTCGAAACAGCCCAAAATTAATCTTTATCTGCCACTGGCAAAATGTATTTTCTTTGAATGTGGGTTTCAATGCTGTTTCAATGAATGTGAGTTTCAAGGGCAGAGAAGTTTTAATGCTAAGTTTTCATTGTGAGACTGCATTGCTTTGTTTAACAGATGACTTAATGTTTGTGCTGTAAAATACAAAATAAAACTTTCAAATGAAGTCCAATCATTGAAGTAAAGCAGTATGCACATTAGTGTTTATGGTAAATGGAGTGAAATAGCCAAGTAATGGTTAATTGGAATGGCTGCAGAGGCTCCAGTTCAACCATTATTTTGTCGGGGAAGGGCAGCAAACTCAGACAGGCCCAGCTGAACTATACCTCCCAACTGTCCAGATTTTCAAAGAATGAATAGATTTTTGCTTCTTATTTTTGGTTTGTTGTTCATAAAATTTGTAGTTTTAATTCCTAAATGATTTGCCAGAAGTCACTAAATAATAAGTTTCAGACTTCATAACCTTCATAAAAATGCATGTTAAAGTAAGAGCCGTTCTATCAACTGTCTCAATTTATACAAGAGCAATTTTTAGTACTGTTTATATGTGCCCCAATATATTTGGCCTTGTTCAGATTTACTGCATTAACAGGTTGAGAGGTACATGCAAATAAATTGCTTTATAGAATTAGGCATAGCCAACCTCTCAACTGTCCCCAATTTTGGCTCAAAATGTTGCTCTTCCCCCTAATAATCCCTCTGCAAAATAGCAATTTTGGAAGAAAACATGGAGGGTTTACAATTAAGAAATAACTGTAATAATCAAAGTTATAGATTACTTGAAATGCATGTAGATTCTTTTATTTTGTCAGCTGCTCAAGGTAGCAGTACTAATATTAAAGTGTCCCTTCTTTGACAGGTAGAAGCTGTATTGTGTATCTATTTTATATTTTTGCATCACATTTTTGGTCAATTTTTCATAAAATTGTGTTTTTTGGCAAATTAGTGACAAATCACTAAAGACTGAAGTTAAAAAATGACAGACATTTGAGTTTCAGATTTTATACCCTTCAGAATATTCATACTAATGCAAGACCTATTCTATTATCTTTCTAAGTTTATTAGAGCAATATTTAAAAATTGTCCTTATTGTTGTGCCTTTGTCCCACTTCTGTGTATGGCTTTGTCCAGATTTCTTGCTCTTGAGGTTGAGAGGTATGACAAATGTGTCAGGGCCATCACAGTCAGCCAGAGAGATTTCAAATTGTGACATGCTTGTTGCACCCCACTCCCCATGTAGTGACTCTGGATGTGTCCAAGCAAGGCAAGGAGTAGTTGTATCTACCTTGGATGGGGAGGACACACTGCATAAGTACTACAGTGGCTTTTCATCTGTCCTTGATTTTGCAGAATGGTCTGGTTTCTGTCATATTTTGTACTGTTGATTTATGCTTATTACTCAGATTTATGCTTATTACTCAAAGTGCCTGTTGCTCTGTGTTTAAGTAGCAATGCTTTAATGACCATAAGGTAAGCTTGTCTGACATCGTAAGATGCAAGTAAGCTTTAATAAGCATACTGTTAAAGAATTGCCAACATTGAAAGCCTTTCTGTTGTTGCCATGCAGAGAATACTTGACTAGATAATGTATAAGCCTTGGGTATTAAAGGACAGGATTCCATTATTTTAAAAAGCTCATTACACTTGTTGGAGACTTCCAGTCATCTCTACAGACTTTACCCGTAAACTAAACAGAATGCCAATCATGTGTGGTCCATAACCTGTACAGTAACCCTTTAAGCAATGTATCTTGAGCTTGTTTCTTGTTTGCTTTTCATTTTTTACTTTTATCATGTTTTCCCCATGAAACAAGTTGTCAGGCAGCAGGTCTTTTTGGATAAGAAACATTTTTACAAGTGGGGCATCACATAGATTTCTACTTTCAGCATGTTGCTTGGTACTTTAATAAAGCTGAATATATTATAATTAGAACTGCAGTGCAAGGAGAAGTGGTTTGAGTTGAGTGCTTCTGGTTTTTCTTATACTTAATTTTGACTGGCATTCCAGTAATGTATTTAAAAAGTAATTTATTTTTTCATGCCTCACAACCTTTTGTTTCCATCTAGATATTAAGTAAGCTGTCATGCAGCCAATGCATTGAAATATTTTTATTCTTCTACACTTATTTTTGTCTTGATTGGACTTTCATAATGATGGTTTGCCACCCAGGGCAACGTATTTAATTAAAGTTAGTTTTTTGTGGTTTTGTGCATAGCTCCTCCCCTTTATGGTTGACCACACCCCTTCCCTTTGACCCCACCCATTCAGCGTCTCCTGCAGCCCCCCTGTGATTTGAAGTCACCAGCCGCCACTGCCATAAGGTAAGCTTGTCTGAGATCATAAGATGCAAGTAAGCTTTAATAAGCATACTGTTAAAGAATTGCCAACATTGAAAGCCTTTCTGTTGTTGCCATGCAGAGAATACTTGACTAGATAATGTATAAGCCTTGGGTATTAAAGGACAGGATTCCATTATTTTAAAAAGCTCATTACACTTGTTGGAGACTTCCAGTCATCTCTACAGACTTTACCCGTAAACTAAACAGAATGCCAATCATGTGTGGTCCATAACCTGTACAGTAATCCTTTAAGCAATGTATCTTGAGCTTGTTTCTTGTTTGCTTTTCATTTTTACTTTGATCATGTTTTCCCCATGAAACAAGTAGATAGTTGTCAGGCAGCAGGTCTTTTTTGGATAAAAAACATTTTTACAAGTGGGGGCATCACAGAGATTTCTACTTTCAGCATGTTACTTGGTACTTTAATAAAGCTGAATATAAATTATAATTAGAACTGCAGTGCAAGGAGAAGTGGTTTGAGTTGAGTGCTTCTGGTTTTTTTTATACTTGATTTTGACTGGCATTCCAGTAATGTATTTAAAAAGTAATTTATTTTTTCATGCCTCATAACCTTTTGTTTCCATCTAGATATTAAGTAAGCTGTCATGCAGCCAATGCATTGAAATATTTTTATTCTTCTACACTTATTTTTGTCTTGATTGGACTCTCATAATGATGGTTTGCCACCCAGGGCAGCGTATTTAATTAAAGTTATTTTTTGTGGTTTAGCTCCTCCCCTTTCTAGTTGACCACACCCCTTCCCTTGACCCCACCCATTTAGCTGTCACCTGAAGCCCCCCTTTGATTTGAAGTCACCAGCCACCACTGCACTACTCTTAGACTCTGTGCAAGCCTTTGTGAATCCGGCCCTATGTTTGACCATCTCAGTCCCTTCAATATAAGGATGAGAAGGTTGTTCAATTCAAATTAATAAAGAATGACACAGTCACACATGAAATTCATCTTGCAAATTTTAGCATATTCTAAAAAACCTTTTTAGCAGAAATATACCAGTCTGCTTCAAGCTTTACACATAACACTGTAGTAAAACAGGTGCTGTTGGCAAAACAATATGGATCATGGAGATTTTCATAGAAAGTCAATGAATAATAAACATAGTCGTAAGCATGTTCAAAATAACCATTAATATCTATAAACAGGTATGTAGAATAGCATTTTTGAAAATATTTGAAAGATGCAATGGTCAGAATATAATGCAAGCTTTTCCATATGTGATATTGAATCCACACCTAGCCAAGATATATACATGCTGATGTGTTGCTTTATAGGCTGAGCTAACAGCCATCACAGGTTTCTTCAGATCAAACTAGTATTATGTTCATGTATCCATATTCCTTCAGATAATGGATAAATATGGAAACATCTGACAAATAAAAATGGGTCTATATTAAATCAGCGAATGCTTAAAAAAGTGAACAAATCTATGTAAGTGAATGCTTACAATCCCGAACACTTAGAACAATGATTTTTTTCCCAGGGAAAAAAAAAATCGCTGTTACAAAAAAGAAAAAAAAAACTTTAAAACATTACATAAAATGGGGGGGGGCTTTGCCCCCAGACCCCCACACCCACCCTACTTAAATATACCAACTCCGAGATCACACTACAGTGACGAAAATGACAAAATGACAAAGGCAGCCAAGTGATTTCTTTCCCAGGGAAAGAATTTGTTTATATGCCATTTCAGTATTTTGCCATTTCATGCTTCCAAGTTCGATCAAGACACATTCAAAAGAATGCATCTTCGATGATATAATAGGGAACCATAAAAACTATAGGTTCTTATTCTCCACAAAACTGCCAGACATCATTAAGCTTTAGAACACAGAAAATAACTTTAGACAGTCGGACATGCATCACTCTCATGTTAAGCAAATGGAACTTTAATAATAATGTGCACTTTGTAAAGCAGGATGGTCTAATGAATTTATTTATGAGTTAATATTCATATATAGACAGGTAGACTAGGTAATACTTTCAAAATATTGTGGATAATGAAGAAATACATAGTTATCAGCAGCTTAGATGCTATAGGTGTGATACATGACCTTACAGGATGTTTGAAATGCTGAATTTATATGTTGGAAAACAGATAATGTACAATGCCCAATATTACGTACATGATACACTTTATTAAATAAGCAAACCATAATTACAGGGAGCACCAATAAATGCTCACTGAACAAGGTAACCACAGCAAAAAGCACCAAGTCCAAACGGTGATGGCCTTCCACAAGTTTTATTAAAATTGTTCCTATGACACAAGCACGGTTGGCAAGGTAAAGTAAAATACTAAACACAAAAACAAGAAAACAGTGGGTTAAGCGCTTTTCATCCGGATAATATCTGGACTTCTTCAGACAATACGTTAGAACACTCAGTAAGTTTAAATAACCTTGTCTTGTAGTATCAGCCAATAAGCTCTCAAATATTACCTTTACGTAGTTTTCGAAACTCAAAGTCATTCCAACATACTGAAAAATTTATCTGAACACATCGATCGCTAAACCTTTTACAAAAGTAAATTGTTGACATAGTTATAACCAAGGCAACATGTTAAATGGACTTTAGTTACTATATTTAAAGTTGTAATTATTTTGGACCATAGTCCATCATTAATCTCTATGGTCGCTGTCAAACACAAATGTTACATAGTAAAATATACAATTCAGTCATAAATTGTGGTAACGTATTTTAACGTAACTTTAGACAATATTACCCTATTTACCTTAAAATCCCCTATCTACTTGTTTAAGTAGTTAGTGTTAAAAAATGTATTACAAAAACATTCTTGCAATAACATTAAACTAAGTTTCTTACTAATTCACACTACCAGTGTTGTTAAAACATACTCAAAACTTAAGTAGTTAAAATCTAACCCCCCCTATCCATTTCTATATCTACACTAGTTTCATATAGTGTAATACCATCTAAAACCGTATCTTATGTTTAACCTATATTTCCTGATTAGAATACCTTATCATCTTCTACAATTTCCTACCCTAAATGTTATAACCTACCTAAATTCTAAACAAAATTTCCTAACCTCACAAATATGTCTATAAGTTTATTTATTTATTATTAGTTTCATGTAACTAAAGTTCTATTAGTTACAAATATAACTATCTTAGCCCAACTGCACTTTCCCTTTGTTTGCACCATTACTTGTAGATTTTAATAAGCCATTAATAGTACCAATTTTACTATTAAATGTATATAACTTGGACCAAGTTGGACATGTGCAACCAATCACCTAAAAACGCTCATTATTTTCAATATGCAAGCAATTGAACTAGTACCGTTAAGTCCAGGTTCCCCACATGCATCCAGCCTCAGTTGCCAATTCAACTCACTCCTTTCCAACAAAAGTTTTTTCAAGTTTACGTTGACATAATTACCATTCCTAGCTCTTTGTTCAATTTTGGAAATGATTTTAAATTTGAATATATGGTTTGGATTGTTCTTGCAGTGTCGGGTCAGCGCGTTATCATAGTTCTTCCTATCTATTGCATACATATGTTCATATATTCGGTCCCTTAGTCTACGGTCGGTCTTACCGACATAAAATGCGGGGCACTCCTGACTTTCTGCTAAATACACAACTGATTTAGTATTACAATTATAAATGTCATGGATGTAAAAAACCTCGTTCCTAACTTTAAACCTGCTTTCACTATCAATGTGGACGCATTGTTTACATGACCCGCATTTAAAAGTTTTTGCACCAATTTTCCTAGTCCTAGGGGCCTTTTCCAAAAGATCCTTTAAGTTTAAGTCTCGTTTGAAACTAATTGTTGGACTCTCTTCAACTTTACTAAAAATGTCTTTATCCAGTGAAAGATAGAACCAACCTTTCCTTATTATCCTCTGTATATCAAAAGCCACTGGGGTATACGTAAAAGTAAATGCCAATGCAAAGCTCTTATTTGCATTGTTTAAACACATATTTGTTTGATTCGTGTCTAACGTTAAATTCTCTGGAATCAATACTTGCGTGCATGTACTATTCACCACAGCTTCCCCCAACTCCCCTTCCCCGGTAGTGCAGTTACTAAGAATTGCTTTGTATACCCCCCCTTCCTCTTTTATCGATTACTTCTTCTAAGATATTATTCAAGAATCTTTCAGGGTAACCTCTGTGTGTAAACATGTCAAATAAAACCTTGCACTCCGTTTCAAAATCTTTTTCAACAGTAATCATCCTAGCTGCGCGTACAAGTTGACCCTTGACTACTGATTTTTTCTGGTGTTGCGGGTGCGCGCTAGTGAAATGTAAAAATGAATTTGAGTAGGTACTCTTCCTAAATATTTTTGAGGTGTACCTCTTACCTTGAATGTCCTTACTCAACTCAATATTAAGGAAACTAATCTCTTGTTCTTGAAAATTTTTAGTGAATTTAAGGAAAGGACTAGAGGTATTCAAAAATGTCAAGAACTCATCGGCTATTATGCTGTCACCTTCCAACATGATAAAAATATCGTCCAAGAATCTCTTATAACACTTAATAATCCTATACCAAGGACTTGTGAAAACTACCTTAGTTTCCCAGGAGGCCATCACTAAGTTAGCAAAACCTGCTCCCACTGTGGTCCCCATCACTACTCCGATCTTTTGCAAGTATAATTTGTTGTTGAATGACACAAAGTTATTCTTTAAAACAATATCCAGTAGTTGTTCAACCAGAACGCACTCACTATCTGGTGCCCCCTTACTTCTAATATGGTCAACTACCCATTCAACACCCAGGTCCTGGGGGATACATGAGTATAAGTCGCAGACATCAACCGTGAGGAAATTATATTTCTGATCAAATGTTAATATATTAATTTCCTGTAAGTAATCGGTGTGTTCAGATAAATTAGTCAGTATGTTGGAATGACTTCGAGTTTCGAAAACTATGTAAAGGTATTATTTGAGAGCTTACTGGCTGATACTACAGGACAAGGTTATTTAAACTTACTGAGTGTACTAACGTATTGTCTGAAGAAGTCTGGATATTATCTGGATGAAAAGTGCTTAACCCACTGTTTTCTTGTTTTTGTGTTTAGTATTTTAGTATTTTACTTTACCTTGCCAACCGTGCTTGTGTCGTAGGAACAATTTTAATAAAACTTGTGGAAGGCCATCACCATTTGGACTTGGTGCTTTTTGCTGTGGTTACATAATTACAGGGAGAACAGTTACCTTGCCTTTTTAGTTATCCAGATGAGTAAATTGTCAGAACAGCTATTTAATCGCTCTAAAAGACATGTAGCTGATATATATGGGACACAGCTATATCTATGAATTTCTTGGGAATGTCCAGGAATATGTAGGATTGTAACACTTAACATAGGCATCTACTGGTTGTCTCTGCACCTTGTTGGTGACCGTCCAACAAAGCTTTTCTGTATCTTTCCAATGTAGGTCATCATAGTGGTGATGAACCTGCACTGCAGTCCAGTAGACTTCCGTATGTCGTGGATGCCCCTCCGCAATCTGGTTCCATATAGCGATCATCAAGAAGTTCTGTTGTCTTGATTTCATGCAATGCTGCACTCCAGCATAGATGGTCAGTGTCTGAGTGATTTCTTCCTTGGTAAATGTATCAAATTCAATATTTAAAACTGGCACTTATGGCATGTTATCAGATCATTGAAAGATAATGGGCACATGTTACATATGGTCACTTTTAATGATACCTTTGGGCTACTTACGCACAATAACCTGCTGTTATGCTAAGCTATTGTTTAATGTGCCAGATTTTGAGAACTTGCATGGACAAGAACAAATGGATTTCCAAAACCTTGAATTTTAAAGAACATCAATAATTATGTATGGCACAAATGGGACTCAAAAGATAAATACACATAGCTGGTCTCACTTTCTGTTATACCTGATGCATAGGTAGATGCAAAGGCAATTTTGCACCTCCTAATATTGCTGTGCTGTGAAATATTTACCTCATTACAGACCTATTTTAACATTACTCATTATCAAAGTATGTGTATATGATTAGTTTGATGCATTTATGGAAAACTGTGTTGTTGTTGTTTGTCTTTCGGCTTTTTCCTGGTAAGGGGTTGCACAGTGGAACTCCGGTCCGCTAATGATTGGCAGTAAATTTTTATGAAATGCTGAGGAGCTAGCTCGATGCCTAACCTTCAATGAAGGCACGGCCATTTATGCACGCATGTCTTTCGAACATTACCCAACCATGGGGAGGACATACAGACTCCACACAGAAGGCACTCCCAAGCCAAGCTGAGAATCGAACGGGAGAACCTCTTGCTGTGAGGTAACAATGCTACTACCGTACCACCATGGCATAATAAACTGTGTACATTATGAAAAATGTTTGTGACTTACTGGAGGGGTGTGCATGACCTGTACACATATAGGTGGTTACATCTACATAAGTAGCATGCAGTACTTTCCTTTAACAGTTGTACAGACAGATTTATAATAGCCTAATTGAACAGTATACACAGATGTTTTCACAGATTTTCCCTATATATTGCTGATGATTTGATACACTCAGTGCAATATGTATCGAAAACTACAGATTCTGACATTATGCGTAGTGTATGCTGCTATGTAGTATGTATTTGTATTTCTGTTATGGATATTTATTCATGATGCTTTATAAAACAAGTATTTGAATGACAGGATCAATAAAAAAAGGATTCCTTGTTTATGTCTGCTTACAATTAACTGTCTGTGCCTTGCTTATGGATACAGATGTTTTCTGATGCTTTCATAACTTGTTCAATCAATAATTTTCAGATGCTCTCTTTTAATGTTGATGGCATTCACTGCTCAGTAATGATTGTGTTGATATAAGCTCATCATGTATAACATTTCATATGACTGATTCTTTTACACAGGTGGTCTTTTAGACTCAACTTGCATTACAGCTACAGCCATCACACATTTTGGTTGCACACATGTTATGTGTAGTATGTTAGTGTGAAATGCATGTAGACTGCATGGCTCATGTGGCACAATGCTGTTGTGTTTGGATCTCCACTAGTATGTTAAACCCTGTAATGGGCGCAAATCTCATAGCTTTTAAAGATATCACAACTAATGTTGTTGTTATTGTTGTTACAAGTGTTATGTATTCATGCACTGTTATCATATCACATGTGGCTACGCCTGTGCTTGCATACATGAACATATTTTCTTTGTCTGCACTTTCCCAGTACAGGATCTGCTTTATGTCAAATAAACTCACCACATTAGGAGGGTGTCACTGGTATGCTATTATCTCTCTTTCATTCATGTCATTGCTGTTATTGACCTCAATTAATACTGTGTCCTTCTACCCCTTCATAGAGCAACCACCATCAGCATCTCAGCCACAAACAGCTGGTATGTGCACGTATTACCTATTGTATGTTTTACCTCTGTTGGAATGGATATGATTAAGAATGCAGTGTTTATGCCTTTGTGTCACTGCAACAGTTGCATTTCATCTCTCTCCTCTAGTGCTGTCTTTCCACAAGGACATGGCAGGTGTGTGTTATGCTTGTATTCCTAACATATGTCATGTATGTTGCATATGTAACATAACTGTCAACTCCCTATTATGTAGGTTCCATGACCCATGCACAGACAAGACCTCCTGATAAGTCATTATTATCTGTAACATTGTATTGAGATATATGGAGCATATGTTATTAATGACATACAGCGTGTGATGTAAGAATATTTGCCTGACCTGTGTAACCTGTCTCTTCTTTTAGCATGTCCACTCCCTTTATCCGCCATTATCCCATCCACTGATCCCAATGAGGGATCTGATGTGTCTCAGTATGGTAGTATGGCTCCTGGCATGCAGGACACAGACCTAGTGATACAGTCTGGCCGAGATTGTGACAGTCATGTGGATGCGGCTGCAGCCTCAGATGTGCAGGAATAATTGTCCAACCATTCTGACAAAGATGGGACATCAGATGGTGGACAGGATGAGGCCTGTGAAACACAGACCCATACCGAGTCTGCTAGTTATGTTGACAGTCCTCTACAACATATTTATACTGCCCAATCACAGTAAACATAGGTATGTAGCTGGCATGCATGGGCATGTGTAAGGAGGTGTCGACCTACTACTACAGGAAAATGAATTTTCCCAGCAACATCATGGATCATGTTGGTCACCAGAGAATGAAAGCATGTTATCTGTAGAACTGTCCATTTAATCCCTGGCTATGACAGTAATACAACAGTGCTGTACTATGAGCAGGTTTCTGCATGCCCTGACTATACTTAGCCAATATCCACATTAGAGAGGCAAGCCCCCTATCAGCAGTCCAAACCTTGCCCATTGGGCATCAATGTCTATGCTTCAATGTGCACATACTTCTGCTCCTGGCCCATCCAACGTGGGCCCAGAAGTCAAAACCAAATAGTCAACTTGGACTCATGCTTTTTCCCACAATGTGTCTCCACATGTTGTTGTCACACTATCTGTCTCCTCTGTGGAGCAGCAAGTGTTTCCATATGTTCTAGAGGCAAAACAGAGCTCAGTGTGAGACATCAGCATGGGTACCATAGACTGTATTAGAGTGACACTTACAGTTGTCCACTCTGATGGGTAATGTCAGTGTCAGCCCATTGTGATGATGACTGCTGTGCAGCCACTAGCAATGCCATCTGTCTGTGTGATTTCTGGGAAATCCGATGCCACAGGAGTCTGACATTTTTACTAATGATAGGTAACTCTAGTTAGTACATTACAGTTTATCTATTCTTTACATTGATGTATGTTGCTTGTGATATTGATAATTGTTCTGCATTAAGTCCAGAGTACATTTCTTGTTTGTGTCTTTTGATAGTAGACAGATAGGAATGTGCTACACTGATGTATGGCATCTGTCATATGCACTTACACCATAATGAGTCTGTATGCATACCTATGTTACTTGTGGTCTACGTCAATGATCTGTGTTGGGATAGATTTGTATATGTTCATACTGTTATATGTTATAATTATGTTGCTATGTCTGATGCTATGTGTGTACTTCTACTGGGTACTTGCCATTATATACAATCTGTTTTGCTGTGGTGGGGCAACACCTGAACATCATTGTTTAATCTGTGTACTCATGTATGTGTGGCTTGTCATGACTCAAATGTTATGTCAGATGATACCTTGTTGCCTAGGCCTGGACTTGTGGTTGCACATTTCATAATTAATGTCCTCTTTCTTCTCCCCTATATCTTCTTGCTTGTCCTCTGCTAGCTGTTTAGTATCACCTTCAGACAACTGGGGTTCTTGGAGTAGCTCACCTGCAGCTTTAAGACTGCGATGTGCTGTTGATAGCATATTGTGTAGTATGGCACAGACAGATATCGGTGCTGTCTTTTCAGGTGTGTATTGCAGTGCACCCCTGGGTGTATGCAGACATCTGAACCTAGCTTTCACTACACCAAACACATGCTGAATGGTATTTTGTGTTGTTGTGTGTGCTCCATTGTAGAGTTTGATGGTTCTCTGCACAAGGTCATTAGCCACAGCTCAAGTGGATAACCACTCACCTGCTGCAGGAAGTGAACACATATGATGTTATAATGGATAATATTGACAGGGATGTCATTAGCTTACATTCTAGCTGTTTTTTTGTACATACCCAGCAATATACCCTCAGGTATTTTACCTTCTGGAATGCAGCTTTCAGACCATTTTTCTTCTATACTGCAGCATCATGGACACTTCCAGGATGTGCTGCCATACTGTTTGTTATTATGCCATCTGCTGCAAACACAACCAGGCAGTTAAGGAATAGCCAGCCCATTCTGTTGATTTCTCTCTCTGCTTTTGCATGCATGGGGGTCTTAAGAGGGATGTTAATGCAGTCTATTGCACCAAGTAGATGTGGGAAGTTAGCAAGGTTATAAATATGGTGCACAATAGTGCTCCACTCAATAGTGGTAGATGAAAAGTATATACATTCATCTACCTTGTTGCACATTGCTGCTAGGAATTTTGACAGGATACAACTGTCATCTGTCTGTGACACTCCTACAATAACCCCCATATGTATTTGGAATGTCCCAAATGCCAGTATACTCAGGTTCAGATACACTTTTGTTTCGAGAGGGATGGGATTGCCTCACATTGTTTACACAGACATGTTTGGGGCACACACATTGCACACAGCCTACACTGGCTGTCTGTCTAGGCAATACTTGTCAATGAATTGTTGATCTGACTGTCAGCTTAGTTGCAGCCTTGTTCTGTGTAGCTGGCTACCTTCTAGAATGCACTGCCACATGCTCCACCATAGATTGCAGTACTGCAGCCTGCTGCAGATCATTCACTGCAGGTAGCATTTTTTTTGGTTGTATTATCTCATGTACTGCAACATATTTCTCTATTCTAATTTCTATTAGGCTTCTGTGATTGAAAGATTATTTTAAGTATTTTTATGCATCTCATTAACTTGGTATTTGCTTTTATCTGTTCATGTTATAATTTGTAAAATATTGTGTTTGCCTGTTTAACTGTGGAGCTTTTCTCCCCGGGCCCCGACTGAAAATGGGTTTCTAACACAGTGGACTTTCCCAGTCAACAAATGTCAATAAATAAATGAATAATTATTACAGATTCCATAGAATTCCATGGTAATAGCTTCTGTTTCTTGTGTTGCAACATGCCATTTACTGAGGATTTTGGAAAGAGAACCGGTGTTCAGTTGGTCCCATTTAAGTTGCATTGTACACACGTGATAGATTTTGGATTCCAACAGGCCTGCACAGAATATGTAACTATACTACACTTAAATGTTAAGTACTTTGACTCCTTGCAGTGTATCTTGTTAAATCATGTTCACAGCTGGTGCACTGACGTCTTCCTTTGGCATGCTGCACTTTCCTCAACTATCTTTTCAATCCAGCCCATTGTTTCCAAGAACATGCAATTTATAAATCTGCAGGCAGTGGATCCCTACATTTTGTTAGGAAAACTAGCTGAAGCATCCACTAGATGAAGCAAACTTCCAAATATTCAAAGTGAATAAAGAAAACAATTTTTGCACTGGAAGAGTACCCCACCCCCACCCCCCACCCCCAAGCCTGACATCTTATATCGCACTATTTATTATACTTACCCAGGTGATAAAGGCAGGCAGAAAAAGAAAGAAAAAATAAACAGTTTCACTCACTACTGGCATACATATATGTAATGTGTCAGCAGTGGTTTTCTATTGAAAGTGAAGCGAAGGAATTCCAAATCAGAAAATAAAAGTGCAGTGAGATGAGATTGCAATCTAACAAGTTCAGAGAAGAAAATCCCATTTATATCAAACCCAGTGAGGGCATTGACCAATAAATAAAGAAAAGACTACCTGACAAGAAAGCAACTGATTTGTGATTACCTTGCTCAAGTACAATCACAAATGAGTGAAGTCTCCTGACTATGTATGATTGTGCCTTTCGGCTTTTCCCGGTTAGGGGTCGCCACAGCGGAACTCCGGTCTGCTAATGATTGGCAGTAGATTTTTACGTACTTGCTTGCCAGGCCTAACACACAACCTTCAACGAAGGAATGCCCATTCACGCATGTCGCCACACAGAAGACGCTCTAACTGAGAATCGAACGGGCAACATCTAACTATGAGGCGACAACGCTACCACAGCACCACTCTTTAATAAAAAAAAATCTCATGAAAAAAATTATTTTTGCCAGGAGGATAGCAAACTACCCTGTGCCCTTTCTACTTATAGAGAGATAGATAGGCAGGCAGATAGATAGACAGACTAAATCTGAGGTTGAGTCAATCCAGCAAAAGGGGAAATCCAAATTTTACTGTAAATTCTCTTTTCTAAAGAAAAGGTGGTCAGCCACAAACTAGTGACTACAAGAGTGAAAGATGATCAGTAGTGCTTTAAATACAAGCCTGACTCCCAAAAACAATGGCTACTCACATAAAATGTTAATTATTAAAATGACTGTATTAATCAAACTCATATGTGTTAATGCCATTACTAAAATGTGATGCGAGTGTTACTGAAATTCTTAAAACATTCATTCAAGAAAAGATAGACCTTGATATATCACACTTGTGTAGCAAAGTTACAAACACCTTTAGTTTTTTTTTTAACTGCAAATACCTTGCATTGCTTATGCTGTAAAACATCAAATATTTTATCATCATCATCATCATTATTATTGGTACAAAGGTAGGAGATATTTTGATTTTTCTCATAATAACCTAGACATAATGACTTGTACATCACTGCAGTTAATGTGAAATGCCATGATTATAGATACGGCCATCTTGTTTTTTTGTGGTATAATACAACACAGTTTTCTCTTGCATATGTCCATGCCCTTTTTCAGATTTATTGGCTGCATGCTTTTCACTTTCCTTTATCCATTTAAATCAAGCTAATGGGTACTTCCCAAAACAGTCTCACTCTTATGTGCTCATGTATATGTTTTTTTTTTCTATTGTGTTTTAACATTTTGCTAATATAAAGTTCATGTATTTCTGATTCCTACAATCATATTCCCTACTAGCACAACACACTTCAGTTCTAAGACAAATTCTGATATAATTGATATGTTGTACATTATGGAATATAACTTATTTTATGAGTACTTTTGCTTTGTGAATATGACCACTGATGTTTCTTCATTGTCCTGCGTCAATCAATACATTTTGTGAGTGAGCAGATTGCCACTTAAATACCAAGTTCATTAATATGTCACATGTAATGCTTAACAGATAACTCAAAGGCATATAACATTAAGACTTTTATCCCCGGACTGTGCTATCTACTGATGTAATACCTTGTAAGGTGTATGACCCTTCAAGTAAGAGTTCGCAGACAGATCAGAAATTTATAGAGCAGAGCAGGCTGTTGACATTTTTCATCTCAATGCTGAAATGAGACTTATTGGCAAAGATATCTCAGCAATCCGTTCTGCCTTTGATGTCAAATAATCCTCCTTTGGATGTCATCCAATTAGCAGTAAAGGTATATGCCATCTTACTCCTTTCAAAGAATTATACAAAAATAAGATTAGAATCATATTTCACAATTGGAACAGCGTTCTACAGTATGTGCAGTTATTGCTGAAATAGTAAAGATGGTGGTAGCAAGAATTCAAGCTATTTCCTTATATCACTTATTTGTGTTCTTTTGCATATAACTTAATTCAGTCATACTCTTTTTTTGCAAGCACCTACTGCACACTTTTCTAAGAATCATGTGAAGCCTGTTTTAAATATATACACACTTACCCACATACACACACATTACAGAAAAATAGACTGATGCATTTGTAAATCTATCTATTTATATATACATCGTGCCGACCCAATTTTTCCCATTTTTGCACATAGAGTCAAGGTGTCAAATCAACAGTGACAATCATCTAGAGCCAATATTCACACCACTGTGTTTCTAGCCCTGTTGAAAAAAAATGTATACACGTGTGTGTGAATGTGTATTTGTCTGTAGAATTATATATATGGGTTCCGTTCAGAAGCTCGAAATACTGAAATCTCGAATTTTCATTATTTCGAGCCCAAGAAGCCAAATCCACATAATAGCAAAAGTTTAGAAGCCTGAAATTCAAAACCTTGAATACCGGAGGTTTTGAATTGTACGCTTATAAAGTTCAGCTATAGTTATGTATTCAGGTAAGTGTGTGTGTGTGTGTGTGTGTGTGTGTGTGTGTGTGTGTGTGTGTGTGTGTGTGTGTGTGTGTGTGTGTGTGTGTTTTAAGGGGTTTGGGTAGGGGCTGTGGTATGTGTCAGTGTGTTTTGTTGCTGTGATGTTTGTGTGCAAAGAGAAAGTAGTTTGTGTGGTGGTGTTTTGTGTGTGTTTGTATGTAGTGCGTCCTCGGAGTGAGAATATTTAAGTAGGGAGGGTGTGGGGGCACAGTAATAGAGTGATTGTGTGTGTTTGTGTGGTGGATGGTGTGTGTGTGTTTGTGTGTGTGTGTGTGTGTGTGTGTGTGTGTGTGTGTGTGTGTGTGTGTGTGTAGTAAAACCGCAAAATTCAAAACTTCCGGTATTCGAGGTTTTGAATTTCGTGGTTTTTAGTTTTCGTTGTTTTGTGGATTCCACTTCTTGGGCTCAAGATACAGAAATTCGAGATTTCAGTATTTCGAGCTTCTGAAGTGAATCACACACACACACACACACACACACTCACACACACACATACAGAGAGAGAGATGAGCACACACACACACACACACACACACACACACACACACACACACACACACACACACACACACACACACAGACAAAGGAGACTTTTAATTATCTTGGCATACAAAACATTTACCGCTGTGTTCCTGGGTTGTTGCTGAAAAGAGACTCTTGTAACCACTGGGTTTAACCAATAATACACGCATGTGAGAGCACATGCACACACACACACATACACACACACACACACACACACACACACACACACACACACACACACACACACACACACACACACACAAATATCACAACAGACTAAATGCAAAAAAACCTTGACACAAAAAACCTCTGACTGTTGAATCATGAACAGAAATTGTTTGCAACATAGGACTGTTAGGGAAAGCAGCTTGTGTAAGGTAATGGGTAAGAGGGAGGGCTATGGTTATGATTAGAGCAACACACATGAGTAATAGTAGGGCAGAGGGGATGCTGTACCACATTACTTGTATGTTGAAACCCTTATCCCAACACTAATGATGCCCCCTACACATTACCCTACATACCACCCTTTTCTTAACAGTCCCACCATAGAAGACACACATACTACACACTTACACTACACTAACATAACACTACATCTGTCTTCTTCTCTACCCTTACTCTAACAAGAGTCTGCAAACATTTCCACACACACACACACA